>NC_143532.1:13815063-13987563 GCF_031878675.1 Megascapheus bottae | reverse complement strand
TATTTTTACAATTTCTCCAATCATGCTGAACTCCATCACCTCTGCTTTCCAGTTGTGTCATGTTTATTGAGTTCACTTCAATATAATGCAGCCATCTTCAGTGTTGTAAGGATTCAAAGAATGAAAATAATAAGAAAAGACTATATGGTAAGAACTGAAAATATGTACTTAAGTACAGTGGATGCTTTTGTTTTTGGTGCCTGCAACAGTAATTTGATATAAATTTCAGTGGAGGCTGGGGCAAATATATCTTTCATGAAAGCTCCAGGCCTACAGAATATTCACAATATCTCCTATAATCTGTTCCCTGGTGGATGGCCAGTGAACGTTCCTTCAACTCCCATTGCCAGCCCAAAAAGTCTGCTGAAACCCAATCAACTGAAACAATGTAAACACACTGTCATTTCATCTTAATGCTTGGATTCTGCATGCTTTTTGCCCAAAAGGTAATAAAAGAGGAGACATGAATCTAAAGTGACACAGATGGGAGGAAGGGCTCGGAAAAAAAGATTCAGGAAATGGTTTGTTATTGGGTGTTTCAAGGGACAAAGACTGTCCTGAGCCAGGCAGCTTTTCAAATATTCCCACTTATCAGAAAAGTGATCTCCCATTTTGGGGGGGGGAGGCGGTCATGGTGCTTGTACTCAGCCTGTATGCTGCCTCTGAGTTCTTCAGCTCAAGACTACTGTTCTAACTCTAGGCCTGGGTGTTGTCCCTGAGCTCTTCAGCTCAAGGCTACCATCCTACCCATGAGCCAAGCCCCACTTCTGATTAGCTAGGATTACAGGAGTGATCTCCCATTTTAATTGTTCACAGGTAATACTTTGATAAGGACCATACTGACATGGTAACTGACAAGTGTTTTAATATAACAATACAACACAACCTACTGTTTTTTTTTGTTTTTTGTTTTTTTGTTTATTGTTTATTTTTTATTGTAATTAATAAAAGGGTTACATGATATTTGCCAGATAGAAGGTGCATTAATTCACATACATTGATACCCTTTCACATGTCTTGGTACCCATTTCCCTCCCCCCCACCCCTCGCACCCGTCTTGGTTTTCCCCCTTCCCTATCAAATTTCAAATAACCAAATACAAATAAATTCAATATATCAGATAACAAAGTGAGATACTGTAATAATATGAGATACCCAAGGGACAGCAAAGGAGATGAGAGACAACATAGTACATTAAGGACAACAATCATTCGTTATATGGCTTTTGTTTCAATATCCTGGAGGTCCTTTCAATTAGCTTCATACTATATGGCCTTATGTATCAAGATTTTGCTCTATTGCAAATCTCTGCTAGTAGAGCCCAAGGTTTCTACTGATTATGACGAATGAGGGAAACCATTGAGCCTAAGTTCCTTTGAGTCTGGCTTACTTCACTTAATATGATTTTTTCTAAGTCTTTCCATTTCCTAACAAATGGGGTGATGTCATTCTTTCTGACAGCAGCATAGAATTCCATTGTGTACAAATACCTCAACTGGTTGATCCACTCATCAACTGAGGGACATCTAGGTTGGTTCCATATCTTTGCTATGGTGAATAGTGCTGCAATGAACATTGCTGTACTAGTGGATTTAGTATGCCCTTGTTTCTGGATGATTGGGTAAATGCCAAGTAGTGGAATTGCTGGGTCATAGGGGAGTTCTATGTTTAGCCTTTTGAGGCACTGCCACACTGCTTTCCATAGAGGTTGAACGAGTTTGCATTCCCACCAACAGTGTAGTAGTGATCCCTCCTGGCCACATCCCCTCCAGCATCTGTTATTATTTGTTTTCCTGATCCTGGCCATTCTAACTGGAGTGAGGTGGAATCTTAGAGTTGTTTTGATTTGCATTTCTTTTATGACCAGAGATGTTGAGCATTTCTTCATGTGTCTATAGGCCATTTTTGTTTCTTCTTCAGAGAAGACTCTCTTTAAGTCTTTGCCCCATTTTTTAATGGCATGGTTGTTACTTTGGAGATTAGTTTTGGAGTGATTCAATTTTTTGAGTTGTTGATATATTTTAGATATGAGGCCTTTGTCCGTTGTTTGGTTGGTGAAGATCTTCTCCTACTCTCTAGGCTTTCTAATTAATTTACTAGCTATGTCCTTTGCCATACAAAAGCTCCGCAACAAAATACTGGCCAACCGTCTACAACAACTCATCAAAAAAATTATACACTATGATCAAACTGGATTCATCACAGGGAGGCAAAGCTGGTTCAACATATGCAAATCAATTAATATAATTCAACACATCAACAGGAGCAAGGACAAAAATCACATGATTGTCTCAACAGATGCGGAAAAGGCATTTGACAAGATCCAACACCCCTTTATGTTAAAAGCTCTGGAGAAACTAGGAATCCATGGAACATTCCTCAATATAATAAAGGCTGTGTATGAGAAACCCACTGCTAGTATTACACTTAATGGTGAAAATCTAAAGCCATTCCCTCTAAAATCAGGAATGAGACAAGGATGCCCACTCTCTCCACTACTCTTAAACATAGTACTAGAATTTCTAGCCAGTGCAATAAGGCAAGAAGCAAGCATAAAGGGGATCCAAGTAGGGAAAGAGGAAATAAAACTATCCTCTTTGCAGATGACATGATTCTGTATTTAAAGAATCCTATAGACTCTACTCCCAAGCTCCTTGAGCTGATTCAAAACTTTGGAAGAGTAGCAGGCTATAAAATCAACCCTCAAAAATCAACTGCCTTCCTTTACACCAACAGTGAGAGGAACGAGGCAATAATCAGGAAAGCAACTCCTTTCACAATAGCCTCAAAGAAAATAAAGTACCTAGGAATTAGCTTAACTAAGAATGTAAAAGACCTTTTTGATGAAAACTTTAAAACCACAATCTACTGTTATAAAAAGCAAATGATAGAGCCTGGCACTAGAGGCTCACATGAATAATCCTAGCTACTCAGGAGGCTGAGGTTTGAAAATCATGGTTCAAAGCCAGCCTGGGAAGAAATGCCCCTGTGAGACTCTTTTCTCTAACTTAACCATTCAAAAACAGAAAATAGTACGGTGACTCAAATGGTAGAACACTAGCCTTGAGCACAAAGAGGCTCAATGGCATCCCCCAGTCCCTGAGTTCAAGTCCTACAACCAATAACAACAAAAAAAAGCAACGGATAACTTAATGATATTCCCAAACCAATATGTCTTTCAAAGAAATGCTCTGATTTAGTCCCAACAATTGAGGACAAACAAGTACCTACATACTTTACCAGCTTTATTTCCTGTCATACACTTCTCCTTTTTGTCATCACTGTATACATTTAAATGAAGATAGGATGACTTGGTCCAAACTCTGCTACTTTCAAGCTATAGGAACAAGGTACAGGCAGTTCTTCTAAGCTGAAGATTCTCTATCTATGGCATGGTGACAGTACGGAAAATTGCACCATAACCATCTACCTTAGAGTTTAATTATAAGCATGTTCTTGGTGTCCTTGACCTTGACATGTGGCATGTGGGAATTCCCTCCTCCCTCTCTCATCCCTCCCCCCACCACTTTGACTCATAATTTGACACATTCATAGAGCTGAAGAAAATAGTGATTGGATTTGTTAGGACTTTTTTTTTAATGATTTAAGCTATGCCCAATTTAAGTTCACTTAAGGAAAAATGCAAGTGATATGTATCAGGAACAATGATGTTCAATGAAATTATAAGATGGGATTTACAATTAAGTCCAGAGGAGATGCCTGAAACCAGGACTGAAGGTATAAATAAAGCTGACAGTTGACTGTCTCTGCTTTCTGTCCCTGCTTCCCTCCTTAAGCTTGCTTTCCAGTGACTTCTTCCACAGCATTTCTCCATTCTCAACTCCCATGGGTGGATATGAGATCCTACCACATCTGTTAGGGGACAAACATAAAACTAAGACTGAAATACCTAGCTAATGGAATTTTATTCTTCCAACTTGAATCTAAAATTGATCTAGATGATGGCTAGACACATAGAATCTAAAGGTAGCTATCTGGGACTCTGGTGCATCATGGAAAGATGATGCACAAGAGAGAGTTTATAAGAAAGATGGATACTTTGTGATTAATCTGGGATAGAATTAGATGTTTAGGAAACAGCATTTAAATTTTAAAAATTCTCAGTTCCCAGTCTTTAGAACACCATTGAAGGTGTGCAGGCATGTACCTAGTCCAGAGAAGTAGCAATTCTATTTTTTATATGAGAAAGTTGGATTCAATCAATGGCTCTCAACCTTAGCTTGATTGACATGGGAAGGTTTTTCAGGAGCTCAATATCCAGGCAACACCCTTAGATCAAATAAATCTCATCCCTAGCTATGGGATCCAGGTATCAATATGGTTCTGTTCTTTAGATTATTTCAATTTTTTACTACTGGCCAAGATCAGCAATTCTCAAATGAATTATCCTAGTCTAATTAACAGGAAGAGTGTGAATTGATAGGTTCAAAACGGGGCATGGTTTGTTGTATCTTAGAAGCCATGGGGTATCAGTGATGTAGATTATGCTCTGTCAAAGCACTGACTTATCCCTGATTTCGAACCTAGTCCCAAGAAGTTAAGGAAGGGGTATTTACTCTGAAGATATTTGCTGTCTCTACTAGGTCTTGTGATAAATGCCAGAGCACAGGAAGCCACTAAGTTTCTGTCAGAAAGGAGTTAAGATATAATCCATGTGACTTCATAGAAGATAGAGAAAATAATTTATGTACATTTTATGAGTTGTGTTTGCAAAGTCTCTTTATGAGGCATTTTTGTTTGTTTTGTTATTGTTTTAAGAAAACATTCTTATGGAAATGCAGCAAGCTGGTTTCTTTGACAGAAGGAAAAAACTGGCTCAAGTCTAGAGCATAATCCACTTTGTGTAGAAGGAAGAAAAGTATAATACCTAGCAAGTACAACACACCAAAACTGTAGGCAGAGAGGAGATTGGCCCTGAGCAAAATGAACTACACGGTCTATAGCTCAGGAAAAGAAAAAGGACCTATCTGAGGATGACAGACAGGAAAGAAGGAAGACAGACAGACAGATGCTAGAGGGTGGCTGGAAGAGACAGATAATGCTGAAGGATTACAGGATGGATGGCCCCTTGGCTGAATGGGTGACTGGGTGGCTGGCTAGCTGGATGGATGGATGGATGGATGGATGGATGGATGGATGGATGAGTAGTCCATGAACCTTCTTGTTTTTCATTAGGCTTACTAAGAATGAGCCAAGTCTATTTGAGTTTATAGACATGTTCTAAGGTATAGGATAAACTACTAGTAAAAACAGAACCAAAGTAGTTTTCATGCATACATTTCCTTAAGCTACTCTGTCAGAGGAAAGCATCCACAAATGGGACACTTTATTCCATACCACAGAGCATGCATTTACACACTAGTGGTGCAAAGACCAAGACAAATGGCCAATTGTTTGGTTCTGCAAATTATTAACTGAGCTCTTGCTATGTGGTTATTTGAAGCTTCTATCCTGATGTCTTGGGAATTACTCATATACCATTATCTACTGAAGACAACAAATTCAAGATGCTTTCAAATGAATGCTTACCTTGTACAATCATCGAAATCTGTGCTCTAGGTGTCAGGATGTTGTGTAAGGAGGATGATGGACATGGTGATAATGGTGCTATTGAGATACAATTCCTATTTTTAAAAATAGGAAATAGGAGAGCCAAGCACAGTGGCTCACGCCTGTAATCCTAGCTAGTCAGGAGGCTGAGATCTGAGGACCAAGGTTCCAAGCCAGCCTGGGCACAAAAGGACCTGAGACTCTTATTTTCATTTAACCTCTATAAAGTGGGAAGTGTGGCTTGACTCAAGGGTAGGGCAGTAGTCTTGACATGAAGAGCACAGGGACAGCACCCAGGCCCAGGGGTAGGGCGATAGCCTTGAGCTGAAGAGCTCAAGGACAGTGCTCAGGCTGAGTTCAAGCCCCATGACCCACAAAAAAAAGGAAATAGACTCCAAAATGTTAAGAGACTATAACATATGCTACCACTATAAAGTTTTCTCCAAGCTAGAGAAAAGCCTCACATTCCTAGTCTTCAACCTTGGCATTCAGTTTCTTCCACCATGTGAAGCCCAGTTATAAGACTTACTTTTTGGTTGGCCATGGTAAACATGTGTGGGAAGATGAATGAACATTCATGATTTACAGAAATCCTGTGGTTTCCTGTCTAAGAGAAGGTGAGCTTCAAAATGGCAACGGTGAAGTCACACCAATTTTTCATTTTGAGCTTGCATTCTTCTCTCCTGGCAAGGGAGGCTGGAACAAGAATCAGTCGTAAAGGAAATGTTTCACTCTGCCTCTCAGACGCTTTCCTGTGCCAACATTAGTTTCTACCTCTACAGCTAATACACGGGGAAAAAAAAAGAATATTTAGACAGGCAGGTCGCAAAAGCATGATGCATGTAGGAAGTCAGAGGGTTATGACTACCTTAAAAGAAATTGTCATGCTTTCATAAAAACAGCTTCAGTCTCACTGGCCTTACAGCTTCCCATCTGGTTCGCTCCAATCCCATTCCACACTGCAGTATGAGTGAGACTGCTTGAAATACATATGTGACTGCCTTTCTCTAGAGATGAAAATTCTCAGTGCTTTTTCTTCTCTACAACCGCCCCCCCTCATCTTCCCTGTCCTCTGAAGAAGAAAGTTCATGCATGATGCATTCTTGGTTAGTATTACCAACTCCATCTTTTATTTCTCTCCTTTTAGTCTTCTATGGTGTAGCAGATCTAAGTCATCACTGAGTGATTCTTGCAGGTCTGCAATTATATTGGACTCTTTATAAGAAGGCTGCCATTTTCAGGCTTAAGGAATCCATTTATCTACAAACAACTTGTATATTATAGATTAGCAGAGCTACTGTTTCGATTCAAATATTCCACAATAAATGTGGTGTTTTTCTTCTTTTTAGAGCAAGTCTCAATTACCATCATCACCCCCATAAAGCATTGTAAATAATCCTGAAAGGCCTGGTAGGCTCCCAGTTCTGATTTCAGCATTGGATGTTTATCATCACATCTAATCGCCATGATAGCTCCATGACATTTGAGCCTACATAAATTAACAAAACACCAGCCACATGCGCCTTCTGTTTAACAGTGCTTGGAATATACTAAGCATAACAATAATTTGTTGCTTACTAATTCATACACTAGATTGATAATGAGATGCTCATTTAGTTTTTAAAAATAGAATATGTTTTCGAGTAACTTTTGGTTTACAAAGATGTTGAGAAGATACTATAGCATTCCTAGATACTTTGGTAACCATTTTCTTCCTATTAACATCCTGCATATTTGTGAACATTAATAGTAGTAATAATCACTCTGTGTGAAGTCTATACTACTGCATGCTCAGCTGACCTTAATTTTTGTTTTTGTTTTCTTTAGATTTTGTAACTTTTATTGTAAAGGTGGTATGTACAAGAGTTACATTTGCATAAGTCAGGTAATGAGTACATTTCCTTTTGAACAGATTCACCCTTCCCTCATTCTCAGCCATTTCTTCCACACTCCACTTCCCTCCCTGCCAAGTTGTATAATCCATTTTCACTATAGTGTCAAGTGGGTTTCACTACTTAATTGGTTAACTCTTTGCCTCACCATTTCTGTGCTTCCCCTTCTCCTCCCCAGATCAGATAAATTTATATACAAGACAAAGTTTACAGAAACCAGAAAGAGTGAAAAAGGGAATAAGCCAAAGAAAAAGCAAAAAAAATAAAAAAATAAATAAAATAAAAGGAACCACAAGGGTTTTTGTTTGTTTGCTTATCAGTCATGATGCTTGAATTCCAGGCCTAAGTGCTGTTCCCTGGCTCTTTTGCATAAGGCTCTTTTGCTTTATCACTTGGAGCCAAAGTACCACATCAATTTTCTGGTGGTTAACTAGAGATATTGGACTTTCACTGGGCTTTCCTGCCAAGGCTGGCTTTAAACCATGATCCTCAGATCTTAGCCTCCTGAGTAGCTTGGATTACAGGTGTGAACCACCAGTACCCTGGCTTGACCTTAGTTTTTATGCCATAGTCATTTTCTTCTCCAGATACGTGTCACACAGTTGAGATAGCTCGTTGGCACATCTTGCCTGTGAAGATTTGGCAAATTTTCCTTTATATCTTGACTGCTTTGAGAACTGCAAGTTATGCATTTAATGTTTTTCTCCTCATTGACCTGTAGTTATGTACTTCAGTGAACCACAAAATGCAGTTCACACTTAAGGTATCTCGATTTATTCTTCCTCTTCTTGAGGCTTTTGATCATCACCCTTAACCCTGGGAACTCAGGGCCCCTGAGTTATCACCGTATGCTACTTCTGCCTGCTATTCTCTGTTCTCATGCACACATAGATATATGTCACCTGTGTAGGTCATTTCCATTTATAGACCAGTAACCAGAGATAGAAAGAGGGATTGGTTTCTCTACCACACACAATAAGGACAAGGGAGCTGGTGCCAAACCTAGCTTCCCATATGCCTCTCTCAGAAAGACCGTTGTTACCTCCATCCCTCAACTATCTGGGGAGAGCACCCTAGGAACTAACATTCTTGGGTGAAGCTATCCAGGTGGGCCTTCCTTATTTCTAATTCCAGGTGAGGATCTATGTCAAAGGACCTGAGATTTCTATGGAAAAAAGGTAGTGACAGGCCCAAATATCCTCTCAAACACTTAGTCCTTCTTGAGCAAAGGAAGCAGATGTTGTGTGTTGGTCACTCGAATTACTCTTAGTGTTCTCTCAGCTCTAAAAACATCTTTAAGACATCGAAAATGAAAAGGAAAAGGCCAAATGCTTCTGAGCATTCAGAAAGGGCAGAATTCAGCCAGTAGAGGTCATTCACTCTTTGTACAGAATTCAAATGTCTGTAATTACCTGACATCAAGATGCATGGAATGTTAGACCCAGTAACAGAAGAGAGGAATGGCTTCTTGAAGGGCTAGAGAGTCTGAGAGTAGTTTGGTATCCAAGTGTTTCTTTGTACTTCAGTTTCTCTTGAGGGTAGAAATTTATCTAAGCATGATCTGTGCTCACAAAGCTGCTTCTACCCTAGGTTTAAAACTTTCAAATCATGTTTTATACACTGGTCTTGACATGGTGACTTTTTGTTATATGTGTGTTTGTTTGCTTTTCACATACTTTTCATTCTAAATAATTAAAAGAAGGAAGCGCCTTAGTGTTTATCGTAGGCAAACCTTAAATCTATGGCAAGTAAGATAACTCAGTATAACTCACTAACTAAAAAAAAACAAAACATTTACTGTGTATAAATTGTAGATCAGGAGCTGGGGATAGAGAAATAAATAATATCGATCCCTGTCTTCAGGAAGCTCAACATCTAATTTAAGCATTTGTCTCTGGGGATCTGGATTGCTGAGGGTTTATGGCATAAAAGGCTAATGGCTAAATCCTTCCGGCTCTATGAGTCTTTTAGGACCCTGAGAGGTGAGAATCACTGAAGCAGATCCTTAAAATTTTAAGAAGAAGCAACAAGAGTCATATCTTTAAGGAAGGAAGGAAGAAAACCTGTTACTTTATTACGTTTGGGTAGATTTAAGAAAAAAAAATTCTCTCACTCTGTGGATCTATGAAAACTTAGGCAAATGCTATAAATAGAAAAGTAATTGAACAGATGCTACAGCTTTCATGATCAATATGGGAGTTAGTCAGATTTCCATCACTATGATGAAATACCTGAGACTATTGCCCTAAAAAAAGAGAAAAGGTGGGCCGGGAGTTTGGCCTACTGGTAGAGTGCCTGCCTGGCATGCACGAAGACCCAGGTTCAATTTCTTAGTACCACATACATAGAAAAAAAAAGTCAGAAGTGGTGTGGTGACTCAGGGTAGAACACTAGCCTTGAGGAAAGTCCAAGGACAGTGCTCAGGCCCTGAACTCAAGCCCAGAACTGGCAAAAAAAAAAAAAAAAAGAGAAAAGGTTTATTTTAACCTCACAGTTTTAGAAGATATGATCCCAAGATCAAGAGGCTTCAATTCTCAGGGTCTCCAGTGCTTTGGGTCTCAGCAAGCTGTTTACCTCAATGTCAGGAAGCAAAAGAGAAAACAAAAAGAGACAGGAAGTCATACCCTGAAAACTTAAGACCACACTTCTTTTTTTTAATTTCTTTTTTATTTTTTTATTATAATGTATAGAAGGGTTATAGTTACATTCACCAGATAGTAGGTACATTACTTCTCAATCATTGATACCCCTTCTCATGTTTTTGTCCCCATTTCTCTCCCCCGACCTCTCCCAATCATCTTGTTTTCACCCCCTTTCCTTTCCTATTTCAAATAAACAAACACACGTATATACAATATGCCTGGTAATGAAGTCAGATACACTAACAATATGAGATTGAACAAAGGGCAACCAAAGAGAAGAGAAATAACATATTACATTAAGAACAACCATCACACAAGATGCAAGTAAGGAGATGAAGACCCCACTTCTTAAATGTTCCACCTTGTCTCCAATCCTGGGGACCAAATCTCTTATACATGGAACACTGGAAAACATTTAAGAACTTAACTATAGTAATAATTTAGCAATGGGAGTGTTATTACCTTACTTTTGTCTAGTAGAAAAGCAAAGCCCCAAGACTTGATTATTTTAGCCAACATCTGAGCTTAATAGCCAGTCACAAAAAGGATAG
Source organism: Megascapheus bottae (assembly GCF_031878675.1). NCBI lineage: Eukaryota > Metazoa > Chordata > Mammalia > Rodentia > Geomyidae > Megascapheus > Megascapheus bottae. The sequence continues at coordinate 13,976,907 of NC_143532.1, read as the reverse complement.
ATGGGAATCCAGGCTTGTTTCTTTTTATTTCCAAAGCTGAGTATCAAACTCAGGGCCTTGCACTTGCCAGGCACGGGCTCTTCTGCTGAGCTAAATCTCCAACCCCCAGTCTTGTTTCTTTTAGCGAGTTCTTAGGCATCTTCCGATGCAGTATGTTGCTTGTCAACCTATGAAAGTTGGCCTGATGAAAGATGCATCTATATAGCCTATAACCAGAAGAAAGGAAAGAAAGGGAAGGGAAGAGGAAGAGGAATGGAAGGGAAGAAATAGAATATAAGAAAAAGAAAAGGACAAGAAAAGAGAAGGAAAGTGAAAGGGAGGGGAGAGGGAAAGAGTATAATATCCTTAGGATTTCCACTCTGAGAAGAGTGACTAACTTCTTCCCGTTCGTTGGTGACAGGTTTCCAACGTGTCCCTACATCATTCTGTAATAGTCAGAGTTATGGGATTATGGTACATTCCATTTGGGTAAATTGAGAAGAGTTAAATAAAGAGAATATTTACTAAAGCTGTAAGGCCACGCAGAAAACCTGCCAGCCACAGTGCAAAATGCACTGCATGGGAAAAAGGCAAAGGAAGGGTCACAGTGAGTGGGATCCAAAAAGAGACAACTAAGTAAGAGTAGAAGTCCCCAGAATAGAGTTGTGATGCTGCCTTTCAAATAAAGAAAATACAAATGTATATACGCACGCGCACATGCGCACGCACGCACACATACACAAACACACACACACACAAAATGGAATCTTATTCACCTGTGTAAAATAGGAATGAATAGCTTACCTCTCCAATGTTAATTTTTCCATCTAAACAAAGGTTCACAGGAAAAATACAAAAATGAATGTGCTTCCCATGTCACAAGAGAATAATGGCTTTTTTCTCACCAAGCTTTTCTAATAGCTCTCACAAGGGTAAAGATACCAAAGTCGAAGCAGGAAACAAGGCTTTGTAACTTCCTCCCTAGTTGACAATGAACATATATCATAATCCTTCTAAGCCTCAGTATTCTTCTCTGTAAAAGACTGTAAGACTCTGTAAGACTCACTGAAGTACCCACTTCAAGGCTCTTGGCTGTTTTATTATGTTTAGTAAGGTTTAACTGTGGGTATTAATTATGATTGAATTTCCATGGATGCAAAAGATGTCTTCAGAATAGTGGACATAACCATAATTTAATCACTAATTGAACAGCACTTACTGTGTCTTGTTAGTCTCAGAAATTTATCATCAAGCTGAAGATAGACATCAATAGATACTTCTACTGCTCCTGAAACCATAGCCATAAACAAAATTAAAACCAAATTTTGCTCTCTCCATACAATTGTTCTGAAATTTCAGTGTCCATGCCTTAGGTTAGTCTTGTGAGATTTCAATGTGGGCTGACTGAAATCACTGGCCTGAGAGTTAGAGAGGTTACTATTTCCCCCACCTCTACAGCTAGCTTGCTGATTGAACCAATAAATCCCTTAATTTGTCTGGTTCTCATCAGACTTCCCTGAGAAAGGAAGGGAGAGAGGGGCGGAAGGAGAAATGAAGGGGATAAGGGACAGAAAGTAAAGAAAAGGAAAATAACGAAAGAAGGAAGGAGCAAAATAAAAACAAAGACAGAAAGAAAACAGGAAGACAGGAAGGCAAGAAAGAAGGAGAGAGGGAGGGAGGAAGGAGGGAAGGAAGAAGGAAGGAAAGAAAGAAGGAAGGAAGGAAGGAAGGAAGGAAGGAAGGAAGGAAGGAAGGAAGGAAGGAAGGAAGGGCAAAAGAGAAGGAGGAAGGAAAGGAGGGAGGGAGTGAGGGAGCGAGGGACTAATGGAGAAGGAACAGAAGAAGGGAAGGGAAGAATTTTGTTTTTTACCAGTCACTCTAAAAACTCTATCAACCATTGTTTGGAAACAAATCCATTGGCTTCTGGATTCCTTCCTCACTCACACACAGAAGGTACTCAGCAAGTTCCAAAGAATACTTATAGCAGTGCAATTCTGCATGCATCATATCAGGTTGATAGATAATAAATTGTAATTCTTTTCTAAAGCTAAGTGTGTTTTCCAAAATCAGTTCTCCAGACCACACACACACACACACACACACACACACACACACACACACACACTATCTGTCTCCAGATCAGTGAAATCAAAAGTGATGCACATGAATTCTACCTTTCTTATACTCTGAAATGGACCTAAAGGCACCCAATCTCCATACAGAATCATATTGCTGAGAGCTTTGATACATACTTCTCAAAATGGAAGAGAGGATTAATCAGATGAAGCTGCCCTGGTTTAAAGAGTCTCACATGTGTCTTCTTGGCTCATGCCTAGCCTTTTTCCAGTTATTAGAGTTAATGCCGGCACAAGAAGAGAGAGCAGCCAGAATCAGCATTGCCCACCCCCCCCTCCCCCCCAAGAACAACTGGGAGAATGTGCTGCAGATAAGAGGCCCCTGAGTGTTTGGGCTTTTGGAAACGGAAATAGAATTGCTATATACATGTCAGCTGGATCTGGGAAGGCTGACAGTTCTCCCCCTGCCCCCTTCCTGGAATTCTGATTACAGCCAGACTGTGAGCTATCTATCAGTTCTGTTCTGAACACTCGTTGCAAGACAGGTTTTGTTGGGAGGGAAGGAAGACAGGCCTTATTTTGCCAGTAGAAGGCTATTATCTTCCAACAGCTGTTTATAGTTAACTGCAGCCCATACTTAAAGCTTGAACACTGGAGCCATATTTAGAGCCTGTGGATTTGTGGTGAACAGAGTCAAGCTTTAACTCTTTCCTCTTCTGCCCCCACAGTTATTAATGACTTCAGTGGGATTTGAGACTGCTAACGTCTACCGATGGTAGACTCTCAGTCTTTCCAAAATACAAACCAAAGGTAAGCCAATGTGACCTGCCCTGAGCTGTAATCTATCCTGGAGAGACATCCTCCAGTCCAGGAGATTCCTGGACAAAGGGGAGCAGCTCTGAGTGATATATTGAGGCTGGAGAAAGGCTATGAATATGACAGACAATTGTCACTCTGTCCAGGAGAACAGATGCACTCAGCAGGGCAAGAATTTACCGCAAAGCAAGTCCATTTCAAGAAGAGGCTGAAATATGTGACCATGTCTTAACCTGAGACAGGCTAGACCTGAGAAGTGTTTTGGAAACAGCTTTGAGCTATGATGGACAGCTTTGAGAGAACCCCGGGCCCACACTGACCAACCCTCCCCAAGATTAGCTTTGGTAAGCAGCAAGGCAGTTACATCTGCCCTTTGAAAGATGATGTTGGTGGCAGTGGGAACAATGGTTTTTGTAAGAAGTAAGGAAGATTTTTTTTTAAATTAAGGCATTCAAGAACAATCTTGGCACAGGAAAATGATCAAGGTTATGGGCAGCGACATCTGAAATTTAGATACAAGAAATGTGTGGCAGGCAGGCAGAACAAATTTAACAAAAGATGCTTGGTTTCCTTGCTTGCTTCTCTGAAAACTAAGGAGAGGTTAAATTTTCCAGCAGGAAGTTGCAAGAAACACAGCTCAAACCACTAAGTCAACCCCAAATGACATACATTCCTGAGGATTACAATGCTAATCAGGGGTTGGGGACAGCTTTGACACTACAGCAAAAGCACACAAACATACACGCGTGCGCGCGTGCGCACACACGCGCTCACACACACACACACACACACACACACACACATTTTCTCAGCTTGTCTGGAACTTTTGTTCTTCTTTTGTTTGACTCCAGCATCTTTCCCCATGACAAAGGAAACGAAAAGATTTTGAAACCCATTGTTGAGCACAAAGAGAGGTGGAGTAAGTGAGTTGTGGGGGGGAAAGTTGGCTGACTCGGAACTTTATTCTCCGCCTTGGTACCCAACAATTCGCAGTGGGAGAGAGAGTGGCTTGCCAAAGGGCTCTGTGTGACTGGGCTGAAGGAGAAGAATATGTAAAGTTCAAGATAAAAAGACAGCCTTCACCACTGAAAGCAGAGCTGGGAGCTCATGGAGCTTGGGAAAGGAGACTTCACAAAGAAAAGTGCTTATTTGCAAACTCGTTTCTCTCTGCAGCAAATGCTCCCAGGACCTCTGGCAAAAAAGGAATTCTTGGACACAGGCCTTTCCATTGAGCTGTTAGTGATCTGCGGTTAATTACATCTCACCAGGCTCCATTTTGCAGCCAATCCAAGGGGCAGCCCACACAGGTCTGGGGGGACAGAGCCTTGCCATTTTAATTCCCATGTTCCATGGAGTTCAAGTCCTATGATTGCAGAGCCGGAAGTAACCTTTTTTTTGCTCTGAGTTCCTCCTTTTAATACTGATAAAGAATTATGGCTCAGACACAGTGGGGACAAGAGCAGGGCCACCCAGAGGTTGAAGAGGGAGGGAGGTGGTGTCTATGGCCAGTGGGTGGAACGAGACCCATCACCAAGTGTGATCCTCATGCTGTCAGCCTCAGAAAGCTGGAGTGTTCTTCTTTAGAGGATTTCCCTGTAGTATTATTGCAGTGGAGACAGAGATTTGCTTCTCCTGGTAGTTTGTTTCTCCCTGTAGTTCCAGTAAGAACAAAGCTAAAGACAAACTTCCCCCCAAGATTCACTTGTCAGCATCTTCCAGAGAAAGAGGAATACATGTGTGTGTATGTGTACATACATGTTGTATACATAGAAACAGATATTTGTTTATACACATACAGTCTGACTTACAGCTTTCCAGCTTCATGATGGCAACTCACTAAATAGCAACCATACTGAGGGCTTTGAATCTTGGTTAACAAGACGCAGTAGGGCTTTGCTCACAGTGCTGGAATCGTGGCAGAGAAACTCAGTCCCCAGTCAGACACAGATCATCACAGTAAACAACAGACATCCTTGGAATGTACTGTGAAATTGGTAAGCTATAATATTTGGTGGGTGAGGTAAAGCAAATGCATTTTCCTTTTTTTTCAGTTTACAGTGAGTTGGTTGGAATGTGACTGTATCCAAAATTAAGGAACATATACGTGTATGTATGACATAATGTACACGGAAATACAAATATGTGTGTCCACATATATGCCCACACATTACCGAGAAACACACAGGAAAAGGGAGGCAGGGAGGGAGGAAGGGAAGGAAGGGAAAGAGGAAGGGAAGAGGAAGTGGAGGGAGGGGAGAAAGAGTGAGAGAGAGAGAAAGAGAGAGAGAGAGAGAGAGAGAGAGAGAGAGAGAGAAAGAGAGAGAGAGAGAGAGAGAGAGAGAGAGAGAGAGAGAGAGAGAGAGAGAGTGAGAGAGAGAGATTTATTTTAAGGAATTGGCCCCCAAGCTTGCCAGGATAGAAAATGTAATGTCACATTGAATGTGTGTACAGCCCTCAGCAATGCTGCCCAGTGTAGTCCCCCGAGGCCCTATAAGTAGGTCAGACTCAAACTCATCGCTGCTGATGACAATGTGTAAACACTTTGCAGATACCTTCTAATGGGTATGGCCAGATTCCTCTCAGACTTGTGCCTTTCCTTAGCTCCTTACCATTGTGGTGACTAAAATCGCTGACTCCATTATTTATTTGTTGTAAATAATAGTGAATTCTGTAGAATTAAGCAGTGAGTCCTGTGTAACACCTGACATTGACACAAACATTTATGATGTGAGTGAATCCATGGACTCACTAACTAACCAATCCTTGGAGTGCTAAACCCTGCAAGTATGAATGGGTGGGTATGTTCATTCATATGCCTATGTACACTTCAAGAAGTCACAGATATGGATAGAGGCTATATTGTTCATCCTTGTTTTTCCACCCTTGATTATTGGGCTATCCACATAGATAAATTGTCATGACCAGCCACCTTACAATACGACATAAAATTGATAGGAGAAAAAGACTTTCTCCAGAACAACATATATTTTTCCCATCTTTTTTCTTAGACTCAAATTCACTTTTCTCTTCCTCTCAAGCCACCATGCTAGAAGTATGCTCAACATCTTCCCTCCTGGGAGTCATCTCTTTCACTAGAAATCTTTACACTCACGTTCACCATGGCGCTCTTCTGTTTGTAGCTCTACTGCAATGCTGTCCTCTGCATTAGAGTGATCTTAGTCAAATGCTTCCGTCCCTAGGGTTCACAGTGGGCAATGCAGAGAGAAATTTCAGTCATTTTTTTCCAGAGTGAATTGAATGAAATAATTTATTTGGCAACCTTTAATGTGGACAATATCCCAAGAGGCCTTTGCCCCCACCATCCCACCTAATACTGAAACATCCCTTTCTATATTTCAGACAACAAAGCTTTTCAGCTAATTATTGTCCTCAAGAAAGCCCACAGAGGGCAAAAAAGAATGTAACTTTCTGAGGGTGGAACTATCTATAAAAGAACATATTGCAGGAAAGGTTTAACTTGAGTAAGAAGATTAATAGTGGGAGCTTAAAAGTCATTAAGAAGATATAAGAGGAGAATGAAGTTGGAATAAACAAAGGCATGCCTAATGAAACAGTTTTGGATATCAAAGGCAAATTAAAAGCAGTGGGACTGACATTGGGTTTATAAACATCATAAAGTGTCACAGATATGGTTGAGTGGAAAAAAATGTCATATAAAGATGCAGCCACAGTAACTGGGTCAGCTCTGAAGAGTTGAGAACATTCTAGAGAATTGCTTTTACACATGGGAGCCTAGGCTTCAGCTTTCACTCTTCCTTCTTTTTGTTCCTTTAATTACCTGGCCATGATCTCTAGTCTCTGGGCTCCTTCCCTCTGTGGCCTGCTCAGTCTCTTCTTTCAGCTTTTAGTTTCTAGCATAAAACAAGTAGCCAAATGAACTATATAATCCAGGGTGCCAGTGTCTCAGGGGCTGTAATCCTAGAGACTCAGGAGGCTGAGATCTGGAGGATTGTGATTTGAAGTCAGCCTGGGCAGAAAAGTCTGTGGGACTCTACAGCCAAAATAACCTACAACAAAGCCAGATTGGAGCTGGCTTTGTTAGAGCACCAGGCAAGTTAAGTAATCAAGTTAATCAAGCAGGAAGCCCTGAGATGGAACATTGGAACTAAAAGGAAAGCAGAATAAAGCAGCCACAAAATAAGTGATATTATTTTAAAAACTCCTTCACTTTTTTTTTGCTGTTCTTCCCCTTTGTTGCATGTGGATCAGAATGTGCTGATTGTGTAGGGTTTTCCTGAGAATGGAACTCACATATTCATTAAGTATCTTTAGAAAGCAGAAGTGTCACATTATGGTAGAAAAATATCCAGTACTACTCCAGGTGTGGAAAAACCTGACTCAATTCCATTTATTCATTTATTTGATCATGTGTTCATCCCATCATCAGGGACTGTTCCTTCCATAACTTTGCTTGGAAAACCCACTAACTATCATTAAAAATACATCATGCTTTCTGCTTACCACAAAACACATTGTATATACTGCCACAGTACGATGAGACTCTTTGATTGCAAGTCAAGGCACACGGCCTTTGATTTAGTGCTGGTATTGAAATCACAGTTTGTTTGCTGTTCTCAATACCCCATAGGATGAAGAGATTTTCTTTTCCATTTGGCTATCCTGGGGCATCTTGTTGCATTTCAATGTTTACAACTCAGGAATGCAGTTGCCTATTTTTTATGGTACCCCCTGGAGCAACTCAGTAGGAGTTTTGGCTTTGATAAATAGTTTATATTAAAATATACTACAGACGGTCCCAAATGTACCTTCCAAATTGCCAGTACTTTACAGAAAGGTTGTATATGTGAGTGTGTGTGTGTGTGTGTGTGGTGTGTATGTGTTTATGAGATGTCAGATAAGGTAACAAACACGGGTAAAAATTTAATTTTATTTATGTGGACATTAGAAGAGGCCTTGATATACAGGCCACAACCAGCACCTGCCTTCCTGTAGCTTTCCTTCAATAAGTGAAGACAAAACAATGTGCATGCCACTCCATTAATGTGTGATATGTATTAAAATAAGAGAAGAAGGCCGAACGTGCAGACAGACTGCAGACATAACTAACTTGGAGGAGGTGAACGTCTATGACACTGCAAGAGATCTTTATAAGTTTCATAAATTTAGTGACTCAAAGGCAGAAGTGGGTGGGGGTGAGGAGGCAGTGGAGACCAGGGAAAGAAAGAACTCCAGTTAACTCCAGTTACTATAAAACGTTGTCATTAGATGGGCACCTAAAACATAACATTTAGTACCGGTAAAGTCCAAGATGTACTTGCATACCTTACTCACTACCTGATGCTGAACAAGTTCTAGCAACCTTGCTGTGCCTCGACTTCTTGATTTATAAGATGGAAAACGTCACAGTATGGTGATGCTCAGTTGAACCCATAAATATAAAGACCCTTGGAAGAGGACACATTGAGCCACTGTGTTGAGATGGGTTGAGATGGCCACTGGGTCACCTTTTCAGACCAGGCTGGCCTTGAACAGTGCTCCTCTCATTCTCAGCCTCCCAAGTAGTCAGCTTACAATTAAGGATCATTAGTGTCCAGCTCCTAAAGATCTTTCTTTCTTCTTGCATGTTTGGCTGAAGGAGGGGGAAAAAAAAGAAATCTCAAGTGAAAACAGATTTGGTCTGCCAAGCTCCTGAAGATATGAAGATGAGACACCCCTCAGAAGCCTTTCCCACTTATCAAAAGCCATGTTAGTGAGTTTAATACTGGGGGATAGCTATGTTTCCCCATTTAGGATGTGTCTGAGTGATGGCAATTATGATGTCCATGAATCTAGACAACTTTCCACATCTACTGTTCTTGGTATCCCAGGCAATAGGGGAAAAGGTCAGCAACAAAGATGAGGTGGAAACAACTCAGAAATGCTGGTGCCAACATCTGTCAAGGAGAGACACAATGACCTTTCCATGCCTCCCCTTGGACTTTCTTGGATGCAAGTCTGCAAGACCGGAGACCAGCTAATCTCTACAAGAAGAATCCTTCTCCTAGCCCTTTTTTCCAGGTCCCATTAAAGAGCTGACACCATTAATCTGCACTACTTTACTTCTCATTATGCAGAAATGTGCTCTTGATCAAAAGTCCCCTTGTGTAGAAGCCCCGATTTATCGCCAATGGCTGTGGGCCACATACAAAAAAAAAGCGCATAATCAGCTGATAATATCCACTGCAATCATTCTCAGGATTTGTAAAGCTCACATGCATGGGGAGGAGACAGTCACACAGAATGCAATTTGCAAATCTTCTTGATAGTTAACACAGTGAATTACCCTTTCAACAGGCTTAAATTAAGGAACGGAGTTCTATCTCTTTGGTACATGTGTGGGTCATTGATTTTCTAAGAACTTGTTCAAATTGACCCTACATGGGAATTACAACAATTCAGAGACAAAGGGGACTTGGAATAAACAGACTACAGACTTGGTGACAGTAACACAGTCTCTCAGGGACATTCATAGGTTCTCTGAACCTACATACTTCTAAATTCATTGTGCTATCTGTATTCCATAGCCAGGTCTGAGATTTTTGGTCTAATCCCTCACATTCTATATGCTCAGTCCCTTCTATTTCTGTCATATACAGGAATGATCTAGATGTTAAATACAGAGGAAAACTGTACTCCATTCTGTGTGTCCTAACCCCTCAGTTGGCTGGCAAGGTTTCTTTGCCTTTTTCTTTAAACTGTTCATAAACTAGCACCCTAAGTCTCTAAATGATAATCAGGCAATAGATAGCATGGTATATAAACTTTGTAAGCATGAAAACAATTATTCCTAAACTGTCAAAAACAGTCTAGGATCATTATAAGAAATAAATTAACTAATAAATATAAACTATCTAACACAACATAAGCTCTTAATAAATATCATCAGTTAGCATACATTAGTATGGATCTTTGCTAAATGTTCCAAGGAAGGTCTCTACAAATCTTCTGACAAGAATAACGCTTCTTTCTGAACTCTTAATCCCCACCCTCCACTTTGGGTGTTGATTTGATCTTCACACACACTACAGTCTGCATTTTCCAAGTTCCAAACCATTATATACACAGTTGCTTCCTAATCACATAGAAGCAATGTAACTCTTTCCATAAAGAAAAGTTCTTGGATTTGTTAAGGAATAACTCTAGTCTGATCGAGTCATCTGTTTTCTAGGCTTCTCTTCCAAATTCATCACTTAAGCTTGAGCATCTTCCATGTCTTTGGGCTTCGTGAGGAGAAAGCTGTAGCGAATTGGCCAAACTATTTTTTTTCTAGCTAAATTTTTAAAAAATCAAGGGGAGAAGGGGAGCCAGTAATAAGCCATCATTCAGCTACAGTGATCCCAGATTAAACTGAGACTATTGTTTCACCAAGCTTGCATCGTTTTTCTTATATAGAATAAACAATGTAGTTTGGCTAACATCTTTCCACAAGATTCTGTTGCTTTTCCCTCTCCCACTGTAGTGGTAACCAAGGAATGAAGTTGATTTGCAACACATTGTACATTTTTATAACAAATAGATACTTCCGAAATAATGTGCTATCAATATGACTATTTAAAATTTAAATAAATGCATCCATACTTTGTATGCATTATAACTTTATATCCTACTATTTGTTATTCATAATATATTTGTGAATGGTATTTGGTTATATATTCACTAACTCATTTTATTGTGTTGCAAACCACTGTGTGATTTAATCTCAATTTACTTAATCAATCCCATTTTGGAGAATATTTACTTGTAAGTTAATTAGGTTGATACATTTTGGTTATAATTTTATAGACATGCACATATGTGTATATGCACAGGTTTACATAGATATGAACAGTGCTTTCTTTTAGTATATCTCCTCTAGGTACATGTACATAAAGGACTTTTATACAAATTCATAAGTAGGATAGTGATTCATAGAATATATACATCTATAGTATTATTGGATAGTGATAAATTGTTCTCCTAAATTAGGTCAAGTTAGTGCCACCAGCAATGTATGAAATAATATATCTAGCCATAAAAAGGTAAAAATAAATGGAAAATTGACAATCTCTTAATCATAATGCAATAAAATAACTATTGCAATGCAATATTTACCAAAAGCAAATATAAAACCAAACTTACTTGAAGATCCAAAGCATACTCTAAAATAACTTGTTAATAAAAATAATGATGAATACAATGGAATCCTATGCTGCCATCAGAAAGAACAACATTGCTCCATTTGTAAGGAAATGGAAGACTTAGAAAAAAATCATATTAAGTGAAGAAGCCAGACCCAAAGGAACATAGGCTCAATGGTTTCCCGCATTTTTAATAATTAGTACACACCTAGGTCTCTCCTAGCAGAGGATTACAATAGCTCAAAACCTAGATACAAAAGGCCATATAGGATGAGGCTAAATGAAAGGACCTTCAGGATATGGAAACAAGAACTATATATGTGTGATTGTTGTTCTTAATGTACTATGTTATTTCTCATTTCTTTTGTTATCCCTTGGTTATTCTCATATTGTTACAGTATCTTACCTTGTTATCTGGTATATTGTATGTTCATTTATTTGTTTATTTGAAATAGGAAAGGGAAGGGGAAAAACAAAATGAGGGAAGGGTGTGGGAGGAGGGAAAAGAGGACAAAACATGAGAAGGGCTATCAATGTATGTGAAGTAATGCTCCTTCTATCTGGTGAATATAACTGTTACCCTTCTATTAATTATAATAAAAAAAATGGTGAATAGAAAAACTTGTATGTCAATACCTATGGAAGTTTACTAAAAGTTAAAAATACTCACAGATTAGAGTCAAAGACATATTAAATGTACATTATATGATTTAAATAAGACCTGAAGACATATATTACTCATCTTAAAAAAACTTATAAATACAAATTAAAGAAAGGTAAGTCAACAATGTCCCTAAGTGATAAAATATTAATACACTTGGCATAAGTGATCAAATTAATAAAACTTTAAAGTCTAAAACTAGAGAGACATGTATGTACACATTATGAGACAGAGGACTGAGTCTAGGACAGACAGAAAAGAGATTAAAACATTTCATAATATAACTACATGGAACTGATTTAAAAACTTAGGAGAAATATTTGAGTTACTCTAAAACTAGAAATTAGCAAAGCTGATCTGCGAAGAAAAAAGTGTACAATATGTATTTCTGTATTACATTACGTAATATTAGAAAGTATGCTTAAATTATCTGGAAATGCTAATTACCTGATTTAATGCATATGTTTAATTACCATACTATGTTATATAAATATGAAAAATAAAAGAAAATAAACCCCCTGTGCTATTAATGTATAATATTTAAAAATAGATTTTAAAAAGTTGAGACAATAAACTCGGTCAAGATTAATTTTGATCTATGATTTAGATGGACAATTTAACATGACAGAAGCTTCACAAAGAAGGTACAGAAATGATCAATAAACCCACAAAAAAGATGCTCACCAAGATTTGTCACTTAGAGATGTAAAAATAGGTCTCATTTCAGATCCAGAAAGATGGCTAGAATAAAGGAAGAAGGTACTCATAAACTGACATGTGGTATTAGAACTCTCTATAAAATCTATTTAAGAGAATAGAAAATTAAGATAAATAAAATAGTAAGCATTAAACCACAAAAAAGAAAGAGAACAATGTTGTCAATGATGTGGATAAATTAGCATCCTCTCATCATGCTAATGGGAATGCAGGGTGGTGTAGCCATTCAAGAAGAGTGGACAGAAGGCCGGGAGTTTGGCCTAGTGGTAGAGAGCTTGCCTAGCGTGCATGAAGACCCAGGTTCGATTCCTTGCTATCACAAGCATAGAAAAAAGCTGGAAGTGGTGCTGAGGCTCAAGTGGTAGAACTGTAACCTTGAGAAAGTCCAAGGATAGTGCTCAAGCCCTGAGCTAAAGCCCAAGACTGGCAAAAAAAAAAAAAAGAAGAAGAAGAAGAGCAGACAGAATATCATACTGAAAAACAGAGTGATCAAGTCTTTATACTACTATGTAGATGCTTCAGAAAAAGAAAACACAAGAACTTGCATGAAAATATTTAAGGTAGCACTATTCATAGGGAAACACCCAAATGCTCAAGAAAATAAAATAATAGATCAAGAAATTGTAACATATGCATGGGATGATAAATGTAAGGAATGATAAATGTGGCTCCTGTAATCCTAGCTATTCAGGAAGCTGAGATCTCAGGATCTCTGTACAAAGCCAGCCTGAGCAGGAAAAGTTCATGAGATTCTTACCTCCAATTAACCACTAAAATCTAGACGTGGATCTGTGGCTCAAGTCACAGAGTGCTAGCCATGAGCACAAAAGCTTAGAGATTGCACCCAGTCCTTTAAGTTCAAGCCACAAGATTGTCACAAATAAAGAAAGAAAGAAAATAATGATGTTATGATACATGCTTCAACTGGAAAAACTCTGAAAACATTGAATGCAATGTCACAAAATGCCACATATTGCATCATTCCTACATACATTAAGTCTGTAGGCTGACATTAGATTAATGCTTGCCTAAAGACACACAAAAGGATTTATTTGGGGAATGAACATACTATGTTCTAAAATGGAACTGTGTTGATAGCCCAATTCTATGAATGAGCTAACACTTTTGGATCGTGTACTTCCTATAGGTAAACTGTATGCTATGTAAATTATATGTAAACAAAGCAGTTAAGCAAATATAAAGGAATGCCTTGAAATTCTGAAGATGAATTATAGCAACCTACATTTGGATTCTGGTTTTATGAAAACATCATTTTTCTACCTGGAAGGCTCCTGGCTTGCTTCCTTTTGTTCCCCTCAAATATTCATAAAACAATGAAATAAATAGAGAATTAAGCATTTTATTCTTCCATGGAAAATAAAACATGAAAATTGCCATTCTTCTCTAGAATACAAGGAAATATCTCATTACAAATAGTACGTCTGGGCCCAAATTGATAGCTAGAAACAGATGAAAAGCATGTTTGGGAATTTTAGAAATAATGAAGTTCCTATAAAAATAAATCCATAACATCTGCAACATTTGTGCCAAAATAAATAAATTGTAGAGTTACTTGACAGAAACAAAGTATTTTTAAAATACACATTATATATATATATATATATGTGTGTGTGTCTACACAGAGATGTATAAGCACACATACACACATATATGCACACACACCCAATTTTTCATATATTAACTAAGTTTTCCATAAGGCAAACTTCAATACTGCAATATGTACTGAACATAATTTGAAATGTAATATACTACTGATGGTAACTCTATGATCTCCTTTAAAAAAACCTCTGGAATCTAAGATCAAACATCATTTTTTTATCTGAAAACAAATGTTAGGTTCAGAGTTATTTTTTAATGCATGTAAAACTTTTTCATCGAAATGTACTGGAAAATTAGCTAATAAGAATGAATAGTAACTGAAAAAGGAAAGAACATGATCCAAGAGTGAATCATAAGGAAGCCACTGTAGAGTTTGTGATCAATAACATGGAGTCTCATGTAACCTTTGCAGTTGCCACCAAACTGTGTGTGAGACTCTTCCAGTCATTCTAATTGATAATAGCCCTTACCCAAGGGCACAAGATCTCACAGAAACATGCTTGCAATGCTCTGTTTCTGGGCTCTCTCCCTACCTCTCCTAGCAGGTGTATTGCCCTGTTCCTCAATATTTCTAAGTTAGAAGTCCAGTTCTAGCTCCCTTCCTTAGCCTTGGTGGTTTCTATTTTGATTTGAGACTTCTGATTGCACAGATTTTCTCAGTTATGTTGGTCCTGGAAACTGTCCAGAACCAATGTAACCAGCGATATTCGCAACACAATATGATAGAAATGAATTTTATAACCTGGGGGGGAGGAAAGTGGGAGAAAAGTATGGAAAGAGGTAACAATGTTCAAGAAAAAATGTAGTCGCTACCTTATGAATGTAACCCTCTACACATCACCCTGATAATAAAAATAAAAAGAATATTTTTTAAAAGATACTTTTACCATTTCTAAATCTCACTAGCAGAGAGGTAGTAACAATGAAAGAGTACAATAATATAAATGCTTTTGGAGATCATTTGCAATCTTCATTCTCACCCATGGGATTTCAGGCTTACAATGTTGCAGAACCTAATACAAAATTGCTCAACTAACCCCAACAAGATTTGAGCACTTGACGGTTATAATATGTGTTTGATTCAGTACAGACAGAAGTTCAATTGAGAAATCACTGACTGGGACTGTGTGTTAAGCATACAGACATTCTGTTTCCCTTTGTTGCTGCGCCAGTGCTGAGGCTTGAACTCAGAACCTCATATTCACTGGGTTTGATTGCTCACGATTGATACATCAAATTTTGTGCCAGGCCACTGAGCATTTTGCTGCTCATCTGTGGTTGGAATCTCTTGAAATCCCCTGCCCTGGCTGACTTCAAACCACAATCCTCCATGTCTCAGCCTCCTGAGTCAGTAGGATTGCAGACATGAGTCACTAGCACTCCACCGAATGCATTGACTTTTCTGGGCCCAGTCTGAAGCAAGTACATTAGGTGCTATGAGAATCTTCTTGATTTGAATGACTGGTCCTGACATATAAGAAACAGTACAGTATACTTCCTCCCATATTAGTACAATGGGGCCAACAATTTCCTAATAAGATCCAATCTCCAAAGACTATAGTAACACTTCCAGGGTGGATGGAGAAATATTCTGCTTGTATTTCTTTTTCCCAGCTCATGTGTTACATTGTTTGTAATCCATGGGCTTGTCTGTTGGTCTTTCAATGAACAGAGAAAAATGAGGAGTGCAGGAAATCATTTCAAGAAAGAAAAGAATCCTGTTCACTACACAAAAGGTGTGGAAGACTTAGAGTAATAGCCCCTCTAAAGTAAAGTTTCCTTCAGCGGTGATGTGTCAAACATTTTTTCCCAGCAGAACTTTTAACACATTATATAAATACCCTGGTACGTGAATGCCACGGTAGTAATAATTAGTTTTCTCTCTCTTTCATCTTGGTTGTTTCTGCCCACACATATTTCCTATTTCGAGCTTTGGTGTAACAAATGCATCTTTGGAAGGGGAAGCCCACGCCTTGTTTGCACAAACAGAGGTCTCTTTATCGCCACGTGCAGTCTCTCCAGCTCTCAGAACAGAACAATGCAGCATTTTCTTCTCTCCCTGGCCCCAGAGCACTGACAGGATTCATTTAATTTCCATGTACAATGTAATCTGCGGATAATAACAGGTCATTCACAGCAATCTCATTCTGCCTGCCCTGATCACCCATCATGGTGCTAATTGTGGGATAATGTGATGTATGGCAAAGGCAAACACTCGGGAATTGGGCTGGACATTTTGTTGTCAGGATGCTAAAGAAGGGTGAGTATCAGCAAACACCAAGAACATTGCCCTTCTCTCCTGAAATAACTCAAGAAATGAAAGGAAGGCTCTTGTGTACACAGCATCTTCAGTATTTCTGCTAGACCATTTAAATGCTCATTCATACCAAATGATTTCTCTGGCAGGTGACAATTGCCTACCAATTGATTATTCTTTCTTTAACTTATTTCCAATATTAGCAGGATGCTAGTGGCTTTATATCTGTAATCCTAGCTCCTTGGGATACTGAAATCTGGAGGACTGGAGTTCCAGGCCAGCCCAGATAAACAAAGAAGACTCCCCCATTATTAGCTGGACACATTAGCACACACCCCTCATTCCAGCTACTTGGAAGCCTATATTTCTTTCATTGTAGTTTTCTTACTGTAAAAAAAACCCTCAAGATTAAGATTATAAATTATTTTGGGAAGCGGTGCTGGGCTCAAGTAGTAGAGTGCTATCCTTGAACTGAAAAGCTCAGGGATAGCATCCAGGCCCAGAGTTCAAGCCCCAGACTGACAAAAAAAAAAATTAGTTTGTTTTCACTTGAAATGCCCCCTTACATGGTTTTGAAGTAGCTGAAATTTCAGATCCTGGTCACACAGGGAGAAAGGTTTACAAGACCCCATCTCAGCCTAAGAAGCTGAGTATGGTGGCAGGTACCTGCCATTCCAGCAATGCTGAGAAACAAACAAAAGAGTTGGATTATCATCCAAGAACACACACATAAAGCAGTAAGAAAGAACCTATGCTAAAATACTAGAGCAAAGAAAGGGCATGAAGCCCTGAGTTCAAATTCCATGTATGTGCATATGATGTGTGTGTACATGTGTGTGCACATATAAGTGCAGATGCATGTGAATATAAAACATTTGTCACAAAACTGAAATTCTTCCTTTTAATCATTGCAGAGAAGAAGAGCCCTTTTCTGTTCAGAATGGCTTTCCTCCTTGCAGAAATTAAATAGAGGCATATATTATAGCCTTCATTTGTTTAGGGCATGGCAAAGTGAAGAATAATCAACAATTGTGGTGTCATTAATGTAGATCTAAATGATGACTTAGGCCAACATACCCAGTAAGCTTTTTTATTACATTTTTATTTTTTAAATCTTTTAAAAAGCTATCTTTAAGTAGTTGTACAATGTGAGTACCATTTAATGAAGCAGTTTATGAATACAATAGATCTTGGTCAATCTTACCCCTTTCAACTTCCTTCCCCATCCCTTCATTTTATTTTATTTTATTTTTGCCAGTCAGGCTTGAACTCAGGGCTTGAGCACTGCCCTTCGACACCTTTTGCTCAAGGTTAGCACTCTGCCACTTGAGCCACAGTGCCACTTCGGCTTTCTCTGTGTATGTAGTACCAAGAAATCGAACCCAGGGCTTTGTGCATGTGTGGTGAGCATTCTACCACTCTCTCACTCCCAGCCCCCCATCTCTTCTTTATCCATCTCTTCCCTCACTTTTCTTAATTTCGTAGGATGCATATTAGATTCATGATCGCATTATCCCCCTCTTCTCCTTTTCCTTTTCTACTCCTTTTCACCTTGACTCCATCTTACCCCTTTCAAGTATCTACTTTCTGGTGTTTTATTTTGCTGAACTTTGACTTTTCAATGGATCAAGAAAATGTGGCATACACACACACACACACACACACACACACACACACACACACACAGAATGGGTTATTACTCATCTGTTAGAATGAATGATATTGTACCATTTGTAAAAAATGGAAAGACCTGGAAAAAAATTATGTTAAGTCAAGCCAAGAGAGACAAAGAAGAATGCATGTTTTCCCTTAATGTACAAGCTAGACTTAGATGATAAGCTTGTAAGTAAATACATTAGGTGGTATATGAATGTATGCAAGTATATTGTTCATATTAAACAAAACACATGACTGTTGTACATTATTTTGGTATGACTTGATTATAAGATGTTGTTTACAGATTCATTGTGTAAAGCTTCATCCTCAGTTGGTGATGCTACTTTGAAAGGTGCTGGAAACCAGCAGGGCCTAGCTGGAAGAGGTAGAAAACAGGGTGACATGTCCTTGGGTGCTGGAGATTTGCTGGTCTCTGCTTCCTGGCTGTCATGAGTTGAGTAGCTCCCTCCCACTCATCTGCCTGACATCATGACATCTGGTCTCAGCACAGATTCAAAGCACTGGCTCCAGTTGTCCACAGGCTGAAGCCTCTGATACCATGAGACAAGATGAATCCTTCTTCCTTACACTGTTCCTCTCAGATATTGGCTGCAAAGGACAGCATGAAGACTCATTACCACTTACTAAAAAAGAAAGAAAAAGGAAAGAAAGCAGAAAGAAGTTCGCCCTCGGTGAACTCCTAAGGGTTCATCCTCTGTCTTTCTCAGACAAACACTTCAGGCAGATCGTGGACATGAATTCACAAGGGAGGTGAATTATTCTTTTTCAGTAAGGATATATAATAGTGATATGAGACTATGTTTACAACCAAGTGTGGAAACTGATACCTGAGAGGAAGGTGTATCCCAGGAGTCCACCAGAGAGCCTGAATCATGGCTGGGTATTGTGTGATACCCATGTTCTGCCAGCTGGATGAGGAGGATGTGGAGCTGCTCAGGAATACATGTGCATGTATGCAGGCATACATGCAGACAAGGGATGGGAAGAGACAGTGAGAAACCCAGATGCAAACCAATAACAACATATGACAAGAGTGGGGGGGGAGGGCACAGCTAACCTGGTATTGGGGTGGGTTGGGGGTGTATTACAATGTGTGTATGTCTCTGAAAATGATACAGAGAAGATCACTCCTGAACCTCAGAGTTCAGTTATAAGCAGAGATAAAGAAGCAAGCATTGGGCTAGAGGAAACTTGAGTCAAAGGCACCAAAACCAGAATTGAATTCTAAATGCCAGACTGGGGAGAGAAGGTGAAGGAAAGATTTTAAGAAAAGGCAACAGAGGGATGCTGGGTTAAATGGAAGTGAAGCCCAATTGGAAATAATGGGGCGCACCAAGATATCTAGCTGGGCTTCCCATCCCCAGATCATGTGCACCAAACAAAGGAAGCAATAGAAGCCTTGCTGCCTTAAAAGCTGTCAAAACTGAGAGTCTCCTGCCTCATCTCTTGAGTGCTGAGATTACAGGTGTGTGCCACCTTGCTGGGCTTTGATTTTCTTTTTCTTCTTTTTTTCCTTCTTTTTCCAAACTCCCCCAACTCCCTTTTAAGGCATTTGCCTAAAAAGATGGATCTCTGCAAACTGCACATCACCTTTTACAAACTTTGTTGTATTGCATTATATAAAGCCTACCAATACCCCTAATAAAATCCGATTGGGAGACTGAAAATTCCTTCGCATCATCACACTTCCCTTGGGGATATCACCACACAGAAGTCTCTGAAATTCTGATTTTCCAAACTGCCTCTCTGAGTCATTCCCCTGTTGGGTTCTGCTTGCCTTTGGGCAGCCTGGAGGCCCTGGGCCCTGCTCTGGTACAGCTGCTGAGTGGAGTAGCCTTCTAATAAGGCAAGTGTCAATCCAGAGAGAAAATATCATTAGTGATTGCCCGTGAAAAGGTAATGCTACCAGAGGAGCTGAGAAGGGAGCCTGAGGAGACTGTGATCAGGGATAAAAATCCTTCTTTTTGGGATAGAGCTAAGGGGAACTGAAAAAGAAGGAACACGTGCTTCTATCCCTAGGCGATCAAGGAACTTGAGACAACATGTTTTCCCATTAAGTGAGCTTTAGGATCGCCCAACAGGTACAGAACAACTTAAGCACAGTGATGCCTGTTTGCACGGGTGCAGAGAGGCAGGCCTGGTGATTCCGGAAAAGAACGTCACCCTGGGAATGAAAACACCACGTTCAGCTCTACAAATGCTTTTGAGATTAGAGGAGCCCCTGGGTGGCTTTGACTTTAAGTGGTGATTGTTCCCCTGGGAGAAATCAGCTACAAATTTGTGCAAGTTCATAGGCACAAGGAAGGAAATTGCTCCAGCAGGAAGGCTTTATCAAAGAACCTGATGTGCAGTCAGACCTAGAGAAAGGCACTCAGCAGGTGTCAGAGAAAAGGCAGCTGCTGGAGTGTGGCACAACCAGAAAAAGGGCTGGTGCAGAACATGAGGATATGGAGTTCAAAGTTGCCCCCTCCTAAGGTAGTGTCTATTTATAGGGCAAAAAAGAGCTTGGGACTTAGAACTAAGATCTCAGGCTGCCAGCTTCTCCCTTCCCCAACACAACTCCAGCTGGATAAACACTGTTTTCGTGGTTGTTTGCTTTTAACTGAATTATTTACATGCAACAGAATTCTCCAATTTTCCATGTGTTGTTCATTGAAGGTTACTTGGGGGTTGTGCGCATGTGTGTGCAACGCGTGCATGTGCCTTGTCTGTATTGGGGTTTAGACTCAGGGCCTGGACACCCCCTTAGCTTTTCATTCAAGAATGGTACTCTAGCCTTTGAGCCACAGTTTTCCTTCCATCTATTTGGTGGCCCATTGGAAATAAAAGTCTCAGGGACTTTCCTGCACGAGTTGGCTTCTGGAATAGTGCAGATGGGAGGCAGGCACCACTACATCTAGTTTTTTATTGGCTGACATAAGGTCTTGTTAATTTTTTGCCCAGTCTGGTCTAAAATTATAATCTTCCTGATCTCCACCTCCAGTGTTGCTAGATTTCCAGGCATGAGCCACTGTGCCCAGCCCAATAGAATTTCTTGAATTGCCTTGATGGCCTCATCATAAATGAATTGAATAGATATTTGTAATCTTACTTGTAGAATCTCTACTCACCAAACTGTACCCTGTATATCTCTATTCCAATATTTGGCCCAGGATTCTGATCTAGAGTTCCTTAGCTAATAGGAAGATCCTGTCATGCAGAAAGCTAAAGCTCAATTTAGATAATCTTTCTCAATTAAGCCCTTATTGAAAGATAACTATACCACTTCATGAAGAGAGAAACCTTGAGGACCTATCCCATGTATAATGGCACCCCTGTCAACACCATGACATTGTTTATTGAACTTCAAAAGCTCAATTTGAGAGGAAGTACACTCAAACCATAGCATGCTGTTAAAAATAAAAAACTTAATTATGAGAATAAGCATGGTGCATTGTTAGTATATACCTATGACTACAGAGGCTTGGACAAGAGATAGTGCTTGGAAGCCAAACTAGACAAAAGAAAATTAATGAGACACTGAAAAACAAAATAATAGCAAAAGGACTGGGGATGTGGCTTGTGTGGTAGACTGCTTATGTGGCAGAGTGTTTGCATAAGGCCTTGAATTTAATCTTTGATATATGATAGATAGATGGATTATAGATAGATAGATAGATAGATAGATTGATAGATAGATAGATAATAGCATGACCAACAGTTATTTTCTGATCCCATGTGAGTCCACATGGCAGATCATTAAGACAAGAAAGTTAGATCACCAACATAGAAGTTATTTCTCTTGTACTTTCATTTGATGATCTATATTTTCTCTCTCTCCCTTAAGTTGCTCTAGAAATCTTTTTAGAAAATCTACCTTGGCCTTGCCGCCTTCCCCTATTGAATGTCACTGATCACTTTCCATCCATATCCTAAGGCATGAGTTATTGGTTTGGAAGTACATTTACTTGTTTCATTATGATAAACATCTAGAGCACAGGTTTAAAACTACTGTTCAAGACTAAGAATTTAGTGCTGTGCATTCATCTCAAAGTTTCATCACCACTCACAACATTCAATGTGTTACCTTATTCTAACTACCCATTTCAAGATATAATAATTTCCTTGTGACTTCTAATATTCCCAAATAATTGAGGCTTTCCAAGTATCTGAATGGTATTGACTTTAAGTGTTCCTGTATCCTGATTTCTTCTTTTCAGTGGCATTGGAATTTGAATTCAGGACTTCGTACTTGCTAAGCAGACACTTGATCACTGAAACATGCCTTAACCCATTTTCACACTGGCTAGTTTTTGAAATAGGGTCTCACTTCCAGTCCTGTGCACATAGGTTATAATCTACCTATATCTGGCTTCTTGTTGTAGATGGACGATAGGCATGCATCATCATGCCCAGTTTCTATTACTGAGTTGGAGTCTTTGAAGACTTTTCTGTTCAGGGCTGGCATGGAACCATATTGTTAGGTTCCTAAGGAGCTATGTGCATGAGACACCAGCACCCAGCTTCTCTGCTTGCTTTTGTTTTCTTTTTTTCATATATTTTTTATTGTAATTAATAGAAGGGTTACATGATATTTGCCAGATAGATGGTGCATTAATTCCCATACAATGATACCCTTTCTCATGTCTTGGTCCCCATTTCCCTCCCCCCCACCCCCACCCCTCATCTTGTTTTCTCCCCTTCCCTATCCAATTTCAAATAACCAAATGCAAATATATCCGATATATCAGGTAACAAAGTGAGATACTGTAACAATATGAGATAACCAAGGGACAGCAAAAGAGATGAGAGATAACATAGTACATTAAGGACAACAATCACTCATTACATGGCTTATGTTTCTATATCCTAGAGATCCTTTCATTTAGCGTCCTACTATATGTCCTTTTGTATCAAGATTTTGCTCTATTGCAAATCTCTGCTAGTAGAGCCCAAGGTTTCTACTGATTATGACAAATGAGGGAAACCATTGAGCCTAAGTTCCTTTGACTCTGGCTTACTTCACTTAATATGATTTTTTTCTAAGTCTTTCCATTTCCTAACAAATGGGGCGATGTCATTCTTTCTGACAGCAGCATAGAATTCCATTGTGTACAAATACCACATCTTGTTGATCCACTCATCAACTGAGGGACATCTAGATTGGTTCCATATCTTTGCTATGATAAATAGTGCTGCAATGAACATTGTTGTGCTGGTGGATTTAGTATGTCCTTGTGTCTGGATAATTGGGTAAATGCCAAGTAGTGGAATTGCTGGGTCATAGGGGAGCTCTATGTTTAGTCTTTTGAGGAACTGCCATACTGCTTTCCATAGTGGTTGAACGAGTTTGCATTCCCACCAACAGTGCAGTAGTGGGCCAAAGACTTAAAGAGAGTCTTCTCTGAAGAAGAAACAAAAATGGCCTATAGACACATGAAGAAATGTTCAACATCTCTGGTCATAAAAGAAATGCAAATCAAAACAACGCTAAGATTCCACCTCACTCCAGTTAGAATGGCCAGGATCAAGAAAACTAATAACAACAGATGCTGGAGGGGATGTGGCCAGGAGGGATCACTACTGCTTTTGTTTTCTTTAAACTTGTGTTCTGTTCGTAGTTTCATTAGCTACATCATTGCCTGGATGGAAACTTGATTGAATAAGTTTATTTACTTATTCTATAGGGCTTTTCTAAAGCTCTACCACGTGTCTTGTGCTGGGTATGACATTAGGAATGTAATGGCTGATCAAAGCATAAGCAGATGGGGTTAAAGAATAAAAAAAAAGAATAAAAAATAAATTTGTGAAACTTATTCTACTTAAACACATAAGAAAACTAGCACAAGTAAAGGATACAGAGAGTACATGGCTATGAGAGTATGAGAGCATGCAATGGAGCAATTTACAGTGATTAGAGAATGCATGACGATGTCCCCTGGGGAAGAAATAATGGCACTTCCATCAAATGCTACTGCCAGCCTCTGAAAGCATCTCTGTGGTTCCAGGAGTTGAAATCTCAGTGCTACATCCACTACCACTAACTCTGTGTTGGTGGATCCGTGAACCAGGCACTGCTTACGTCTGCCCTTAGCAAAGGCATTCAAAAGCTGCTGGAATCTGTGATGTAAGAATTCCTCCTGGCTATCTCGGCAGTTTTGGTGAAGCATGCTGTGTGCAGGATCAGGATCAGAATCCTGTGTGCCTAAAGATCAAGAGAGCTGTAATTAGAGTCAAGGGAGGTTGGGGGAGGGGGTGGGAGACACAACTATCCACAAAACCAACCTGGGGGAATAATAGGTTAAGAGTATCTGCCACTTCTTAGTGGATTAGATGGAAAGGATAAGATGTGAGACGCATTATTTCCTACTAAATTGTAGGATTGGGAAAAGAGGGGGGCGGGATAACTTATATGGATGAAAATTCTGTGTTGGTAATTGCAGAGCTGTGAGTGGCTGGGTTTTTATTCTGGCTCTAGGAGTCTAGAGAACTGGCCATCAGGGATCTGGTTTTGTGGTGGGCATCTGCAACCAGAGCCTTGGGGAGCTGGAGAGAGAGTTGAATACTTGTACCTCCAACCATGGGAAGGGGGATGGGCCGCTCCTTCCTTCTTGTCATAGCAACTGCTTATGACAAGATTTACTCTGAGTCCTGTCAGCATCACAATAAGGTTGTGTCCATTTGTTTTTATGAGGAAGTCATTACGAGAAGGTGACACAGGGACTTTGTCCCTCTTTTGTTTTGTATGCTTCCTGAAAGGCCTGTTCTCAGTGCTTGACGTTATTTGCCTTTTGGAAACCCTCCTAGAGTACTTGGAAAAATGAATGGTATCATCTAGAAGGCATTTATGATTTGAGTATGAGTTATACTTAACAGAGGATCTGTTCCTTAATTATTTCTGGACAGAACCAAGCACTATTGGTGGAGACAGCATGGCTAGTGGTCAGCAACATGGAAAATGGAGATTCTTTTGCTCTGGCCAAATCAGCCACACACAGCTTTTAAAGGCACATGAATGAGTTTAGAACTTCTTCAAGAAATGGAAAGTCATTGGATGGCTTTAAGTAGGTGAAACTCTGTAATCCAATTTGTGTTATTTAAAAAAAAATCCTGATAAAGAAAGCATCTTAATTGGGACAGGATGCTAGGAAATCATTATCAAGAGGCAGTTACTGTTATGCTCATGAGAAGATGCTAAAGACTGGAACAAGGATGAAGAGGAGGATGGAAGAGGAGAGGTTATAGTTCCAAAAGATACC
Source organism: Megascapheus bottae (assembly GCF_031878675.1). Taxonomy (NCBI): domain Eukaryota; kingdom Metazoa; phylum Chordata; class Mammalia; order Rodentia; family Geomyidae; genus Megascapheus; species Megascapheus bottae. The sequence continues at coordinate 13,951,729 of NC_143532.1, read as the reverse complement.
GCGAGGAGCTAAAAAAAAGACTTGATGATTGATTGGACCAGGTGATCTCTGTGTGTTTCTCTTTCTCAAGGATAGCTTTCTTTATCTTAATAATATAGCCTTCTCTCTACAAAATTAGCTATAATTTGTACTTCACATTAAGGATTTTTGGGTTACTGTTACTAAATGCTACTTAAATAGTTAAATTTATTTACATAATATTATCTCTAAGCTCTTATTGTGGGAAACTGAGGCTGCTCCCCAAAGTTGGATAATAAATATAATTCTGATTGATATTTATGAGCATAAAGAACTTTTCCAAAACAATATTTTGATTAAATTTTCTTCAAGTAATTCATTGGGTTATAGGATATGGTTGAATTGAGTTTCTTAGAGCAACAAATGGATTTGTGTATTGTAACATCATAGTGCTGTGGCTTGGGGAAGGTAGAGAAAGCCCTATGTATCAGGGTGATTATGTTGAGCCCATCATGGAAAGGACAGTGGTTTATCTTTACTGCAACAGGGGCCTATTATGAGTATAGATTTTTCTTTCCTGCCAGAACCAGCATCCACAGGATGAGAGAACATTTTATATTTACCATTATGGAATGCCACATAATATGGCCTCTGAACACAGAACTCATCTTACAACAAAAGGAGGGTAGTGATTGGTTCATCTTGTGGATTCCTGCAGACTGATAGTGAAGCTTATTCAATCCAGAACATCTAGTATCCTAGACTTTAAGATCTAACACTCACATTACTCATTGGGAATTAACATCCTGAAAGTTTGGGGCAATATCTTAAAATATGCAATGTATGTCACTATAAAGGAGAGCACTATTTCACTATTTATTCCACAATCAGAACATACAGACTTGGGATTCAAGGGATAAAAGTGACCAGGGTATGTAGCTGCTGTCTTATCTAGATGATGGATCCTGTTTGTCACAAAAAAATTGGAGCTGCTGTTAATAAAAGGAGGAACCAATATAAAGTCAAAAATAGAGAGACAAAGTCACATAGAAGGCTCCTTTACTACTTAGGGAATGTGTGCTAAGGTATTTTGTCATGGCCTGAAACCACAGCTAATACTCAGTTCTGTGCATAATGCTTATTTTTTTTAAAGGTATGCACACTTATGATAAAGTTTATAAATCAAGCAAAGTAAGAAATGGACTATAACAGAAAATATGTAACAATATGCTGTGATGAAACCTATTTAGCTTTCCCCATATTTTTTCAGGAATTGCCCAATTAATATTTTGGGGATGTAGTTCACCGTGGGTGGCTGTAAACTGCAGAAGTGACAGGAAAAATAACAGGCCACCACACATTATTGTACCAGTACCAGCTGTGGCCGAATGGATCATGGAAGGAATAAAGGCAGTAATACACACACACACACACACACACACACACACACACACACACACACACTTACCTGGGTACAAACACAGCGCTCTCTTTCAAATGTCTCTTCATTCTTTCCCTTATTATTTTATATTAGTCTTATTAGCAATGGTTCAGAGTATTGCATGATGTCTAATTCATTTGTTAGGCCTAAAGAAAAATACTCTTTAATGGCTTTAATCACATACACTAGAGCAGGATAAAGCAGTAGAAATGTTTGGATGGTATGTGTGCAAAACAGAGAGGCCATCTTGCCCTCTGAAAAGCCTGCTTCATGCAGGAGAAGAATGTGTTGCCTGAATGACCAATACAGAAGACATTTCAGCTTTTGAGGAAGGATTTTTTGGCACCACAGAGGAATGAAATAGACCTCATGGTCAAGGCAATGAGATTTCTACTCTTGGAAGCCCTAAATGATAGCATAATTCAGTCCACTAAGTACATGATTGTGATGCTAGGTATTGTTGCTCTTGCTTTATATCTGAGGAAAATAATTCTCAGAGAGGTGATAGAATCTTCCCAACATCACACAGCTAAAATCAGGCAGTCTAGCTCCAGGTAATGTTAAAAGAGAAAAGGTTGCTCTGCGTTCTGTTAGTAACCCACAGGACCATGGAGAAATTTGCTGGATTTCTTCCCCCCTCCTGCCTCCTGCCCCCCGTCCTCAGAGTTCCAACTTGGGAACCAATGAGTCCATTTTTTTAGGTATTAGGGAAGCTTGTTGGGCTTACTTTAATGCATACTTAAAATGCATCATTAAATGAAATTTTAGGCTAATTATTTACTCCATTAACCTCTAGGAATTTATAGGATATGGGTATATTATTAACACAACATAAAGTCCATATCTGTTGTCAGTATAGCTCTTAAGCTTCTCTTACATCTCCACCCCACAACAAAATACAACACACAGAGGTATATACACCCAGAGTCGGCACACTATCCACTTAAACATCAAGTGTTGTTTTCATAAGCATGAGTGCTTGAGTTTTATTTTTTTCTTTTTTCCTCAGTTGTGTCCCCACGCCTCAAGCCTATAATTCTAGCTACTCAGGAGACTAAAATCTGAAGATTGTGACTCAAAGCCAGTGTGGGCAGGAGAATTTATGAGACTCTTCAATCAACCAGTAAAACGCCAGAAGTGGAGGTATGGCTCAAGTGGTAAAGAGTGCCAGCCTTAAGCAAAAATGCCTAGGGAAAGCACTCAGCACTGAGTTCAAGTCCCAGTATTGGTGCTCACACAGATAAATACAGTGCATATGATGTGTCTTTGAAAGCAGAAGATAGCTAAGCTGTTTAGATACTTGTTTTGTTTAGAAGCTAGGCTGTTGGCTGAACCCAAGGCTTTGTACTTGCTAGGCAAGCACTCTATCTGCCACTCAATTGCTATAACTGCTAGCTTTGACCAGACTGCCCTCAAACTCCAGTTCATTCAGCCTCCATCTCCCAATTAGGTTGAGATTATAGATATATACTATCATTCTGGATACTCAGACATGGAAAGGCTGTGCTTCCCCTTACCTTTGAAGTCCAACATGGTGGCCATGCATCTACATTATTAAATGAAACATGACTAAAAATTATGAGTTACTTTGAACTCTAATACTGAGATGCTGTTGTCACAAGATGCTGGGGCCTGCCTCAGTTTGCAGTCCTGCAGAATGACAGAACACAAAGCCCACGTGTGTGTGATTAGCTATGTGCAACAAGTTGTGCTTTGTTGTTTTCAGCCACTGAAAAGAACCTTCAGTGTTCCCCGATCTTGACTGATACCCATGTCCACCATACCCATGGTAGAGACTGAATTTGCAAAGACAGACTTTGTTATTTGCATTTTTGCAGAGTGAGGAATCTGAGGTTTAATGCCATGCCCAGAATCACACCATGGAGTTAAAGATGAAAGAACAAAATGTGACAGTGTGAACCACGTTACTAAGAAAAGACAAATCTTTGGGTTTGGTGCGGAAATGAGTCAGTTGATCTCTCCAAAAGACAACAGGCGGGCTTTCCTCAGGCTTAGATAATCCCTTCCACTAATAGCCTTAGCCATTGATCTTTGGAAAGATAGGACCAGAATATAGATTAAGATCTGCACCCAGTCTCCACAAGGTTGAGCCTTTGGCTGAGGTCCAACCTCGAGGTCTAAGATGGAGACAGAAGGCTGGGAAAGAATTATGCTTAAATAGATAGGAGATAGATTCTAAAGAAAGAGCTTTGCTAGAAGGAAACACCCACAGGATGCTGTAAAAGCATCCCGACGGACTCAATTATTTCTAGCCTGTCTCAAACTATACTTGTGTTGATTGTAGGTGATAATACAGTACCACAGGAATAGAGTATGCCACATAGGTGAGCAGAGAACATGAGAGGGAAACAGCAAGAAAAAAGGCAGAATTTAAGGTGTCAACTCTGCAAATGGTTTCAAAATTGTCGTAGAATTGTGAGTTATAATCCAGGCAAGCTGGCTTCTGTCTGTAATCCTAGCTACCTGGAAGACAGACACTGAGCAAAAAGACCATGGGATTTTCTTCTCCACTTAATAAACTGGGCCCATTGCCACGTTGCTGTCATCCCAGATATACGAGGAGAGTAAACAGGAGGCTCATGGTAAAAACTTGAGATCCTATTCAAAAAAAGACTAAAGTAAAAGAAGGGTTAGGTACATGGTTCAAGTGGTTGAATGATCTGTCTACCAAGCACAAGACTCTGAGTTCAAATCCTATTCCTTCTAAAAAAGATTGTGAGTTACAAACAAGTTGTTATTCATCGCATATTATCTAGATCATCCAGTTGAGTGTGAGAAATATTTTTATTGTATTAACTTGTATATATACAGGCATATTGGCCCATAAAAACCCATTCTTGCCAGGCACTGGCTGCTCATGCCTATAATCCTAGCTACTCAGGAGGCTGAGATCTGAGGATCACAGTTCAAAGCCAGCCCCTGGCAGGAAAGTCTATGAGACTCTTATCTCCAGTTAACCACCCGAAAACCAGAAAGTGGAGCTTTGGCTCAAAGAAGTAGAGTACTAAGCCTTGAGCAAAAGCTCAGAGACAGTGTCCAGTCCCTGAGTTCAAGCTCTATAGGAAAAAATAAACCCATTTCATATTTGACCTGCTATGACCTACATAGGATGACGAAGGTGCCGAAATTCCTTAATCCTCTTGAACTGTCTCTGTAGGAAAAACAAACTAACCAACAAACTGATTATCCCTTTATCGGGAATGTTCTTCAACAGATGCACGAAGCATATGGTCCCTAAACACACACTGATTTCTACAAGGGAATGACATGAATTTGGTTTTCATCCATTAGGAAAGTGCCATTAAAGGAAGACGAATGCTTTGCACATAGCTAGAGATAGAACTCAGGAGGGAAGAAGTACTCTGTCCTCCCTCCATCCTCTGAGTAGCCATCAACTGGGCTCCACCGAGGATACCTTCCCTGAACTCCAGTGCTTTGGCTTTCCCCAGTGCCTTGGCCTGCATCCTTGCCATTGCCTTTCATCGAGGGCACTGCATCCCACCACGGCTGTTCTCACTGCTTCCTGCTAGCCTAGTCTTTTCCAACAACATGACTTTCTTCAATCATCCATTTGGATCCCCTCACTGAGCATGTCCAAGGCTCCCTGAGACCCTCCAATACAATCAGGATGCTCCATGGCTGAGAAGTCCCTTCCTGATCAAGTGTCTCTTCACACTATCGTGTTTCCTAGGATGTGTTCCTAAACACTCCTCCTTTCAGTTATAGGGAAAAATGTCGAGTTTCCTCACCAACCCATTCCATTTTTTCTTCTAAAACTTCCTATTCAAGCCTGAGGCTGCTGGCTCACATGTGTAATCCTAGTTACTCAGGAGACTGTGATCTAAAGAGCGAGATTCAGGGACAAGGTCTAAACCTTGAATTTAAGCCCCACGATGGGCGCGCCTGCACACACACACACACACACACACACACACACACACACACACTTCAAAGCCAAAAACAAAACTCCTACTCAGCCCTCAAAATCCAAACTAGACATTTTCTTCTCCAAGAAGCCTCTTTTTGTATCTCATCCCATCCAGCTTTTTCAGGACATACCTGGTATTTTGCTATAATTCTGTGTTAATTTGATTTTTACCACCAATAAATTTCACAGTCTTTAATAGCAAAGATTCAGTCTCATTAATTTTGTTACCACAGAAGATAATACATTCTTGTCATATAAATACAGGGTGGCAAGAAAGAGATTTTTTTAAAAAATTAAGGAAATCTGGATGGCTAATACCCATAATCCTAGCTACTCGGAAGGCTGTGATCTGGAAAATAGTTTTGACTCCAGTATGAGCAGGAAAGTTTGCTTGAAATCATCTCTAAAAATAGCCACAAGAGAAGCAGGACTAGAGGTGAGATTAAAGTGGTAGAGTACCAGGCTAGCAAGTGCATGCCTCTATGAAAAAGGAACAAAAGAAAGAAAACTTAAGAAGGAAAGAACATACTAACTCTGATTCTCACTATCTCATTTTCCAGAGCCCTTTCTCCTAGTCGATGTTTTCTTGGTCAGGAATCAATCATCTGGGTTTTTCATTGTAGATGAAAATAATATTTTCTAGCAATTCAACAAGAGAAAGTCTAGAGTAATGAGTTCTTTAGTGTAACAAGCAAAAAAACTTAGAGATATTAGGTGCTGAAATAAGATGGCCATAAAATGGTGATAATAAAATAATCTATTATATTGTTACATAATCTTTGAACAGCATCCATATACAATGAACGCCTCATGTGGTATTAGAAATACCTACTATACTAGACTGAGCAGAATTATTCAGATATAATTTCCATGCCACAGAAAAATAATACGAAGTTTAGAGAGGAAGAGATTTCTCACAAGGTCACCTTGCTAGACATTGAGAAAAAAATAAAAAGCAAGAATCTACTTGCACATCCCTGAATTTCTCAGCACACTTCACTTTCCACAGACCCTGGTGAACCACAATGCTTTAAATAAGAAGTCAAGGAAATTGCCTTGGACTCTGAGCTTTACTACCTTTTGTTTGGGATTTTTATATTCAGCTTCCTATCCATGTTGTGATAACTTAGCACTTACCAATAACCTTTTCCAAGAAAAAAGAATGGGAACACTTTCTTTGCCTTCTATTTCTGTGATTTCAAAATTTTGGTTTTGCAATTATTTTTCCCAATGATCAAAATGTGAAAGAGTAGTATAGAAAAGATAAGAAAATCCACTGGTCTTTGGAATGAAAGGATTCTTTCTGTAATCACATTTCAGTTAAGGATTGATCCATGACTTTAATCCATGGATGAATTCCTGTATTTCATATAGTTCATTGATGCTGAAGCATTTATCCCCCAGGCCTGGGACAACAAAATGATTCTTGTGTTCACTTATTTAATTACTCATTTAGTAAATATGAAGATCCTGCATTGTACTCATTTTCTTTTTTGTATATAGAATTTTTTTTAAAAATCATTTATACACTGAAGATCCAGATCTGTCTAGGAGTCTTCAAATTCCGTTCCATCTCTTGTTCTTCTCCCTCTATCTATCTTGAATTCTCTCTTCGTTTGTATACTAGCACTGTTGTGTGTGGTTTGAATGGCATTATTGGTGACAGTCTCATTACTTCTAATGGCGTCTGTGGTTCAGCAGGTCATGACTCACTAGATGGTTTTCTGGGGGCAAACACAATTCTCCCACCCCTGGGACACAGCAAAAACACAGGGAGGACAACTTGTTAGAAGAATTTGTAAAGCCCTTCCTTGGTCTTTCCCTGGACTGGCAAGACCCAAAGAGACTCAAGACTAATTAAATAGTCACAGACATTCCTCCTGGGGCTTCAGCCTTCTCACATTCAGAAGGACACTAATTAGGTGGGATCCCATCCCTGCCAAACTCCCTGGCAGGGAGTGAGGACTGCTTTGGAGGCATTCTCTCCCACTAGCTGCAATGTTTGACCCCTTTTATTCATTCCCTAAATTGTGTTTGCCCCGCTAATAAAGCCTCACGGTGGGAGCCAGCAGACTGCCTGCCTCTCTCTATCCAGGGAACACTCCTCGCCCCCCAGTGTGTGTGGTGGGACATGAATGACCCTTTTGTCTTCATCTCAAATGTTTTGGCAGGCCTTCTGAAAACAGTGGTGAATGAGAAACCACATGGTCCTAATTGTTTTCTCTGGGATCCGACTGGTTTCCTGGGGTTGTAAGACACACACACACACACACACACACACACACACACACACACACACACACACACACACACCACGCACACCATACCTTGGGATCAAGACTGTCTTTAGACTTCCCTGCCAGTGCCCCAAACTGTGGTTTCTGAGAAGCACCAAAATATACACCAGTGTTCCAAAAAAAATGCTTGCTCTACCCAAGTATACAGTTTGTCATCTAGGTGGAAGCATCAGGGTGTGATTTTCTTTCCGGTTAAAAGATGTACTGAGCCAAGTCTATATCAAGGAAGGTGTTAAAACCTTCCAAGGAGAGATGCGGCATTGTGAATGAAGGAACAAGTCAGGAACTACTGCATGTAGCGGGCGAGGTGTCTCACAACTGTAATTCCAGCTAATTGGGAAGCAAAGATCAGGAAGATAGCAGTCTGAGACTAGCCTGGGAAAAAGTAAACACGACCCCCATCTCAAAAAAAAAACAAACCTATAGCTACATACCTGTGTCCTCAGCTATAGGGAAGACATTGGTAAGAAGATTTCAGTCCGAAGCTAGCCCTGGACAAAAATGAACACAAAATACTTCCAGAAAAATAACCAGAGATAAGAATCGCAGGTCTCCCTGGCACCCATTCCATAGTAATAACACCCCCCCTTCCTGCACAGCTGAACTTAGCCCATGAGGTCTCAAAGTTCAGAGAAGAGAGCACCTCTTAAGTGCTTCAAGCTCTCTGCCAAGTACACAGTTAGTGCCCAATGAATGCTCACTGCCACCAACTTTATTCCTCCTGCTTTTTATCCAGTTCCTCGTGATCACTGGCATCTTGACTGACTAAGCCTGGGCTGCTTAATTCGTGCATCTGCCAGGTTCATTTTGTTGCTGCTCAAATCCACCATCCATTCTGCTGTTTTCTGCCAGTGTGTTTCAAGCCCAGGAACCACAGGAATAGAAGATTCCGTTATTGCCCCTGACCCTTTCACTCCCTCCTGGGGTACTCCCATGCCAGGGGCTGAGAACAAAATGAGATTTCCCATGGAAGAAAAGACTGCTGGCATTTTAACAAGCACACTCAACAGGTCATTGGTCAGCCAAGGTCATAGGTCAGATTCCTGACTCACACATTTTCCGGTGTCCAGGAAGGAAACCTCCTATGGTGCTAGTGGATACCTCTAGCTTCTGATTACAGCCAGGGCTGAAGGAGGCGCCCCAGCAGCCTGGTTGTAGCTATATTCCCACACTTCCCATGAAGAGCCACTGATGCTTTTCCCCTCTGCATGACACTAGTTCCAGATGCCAGATGCCTCTAGCCCTCAGCTTGTCCATCTGCTTTCCATCAGCCCCTCCCCAGACCCACTTTGGTGTTCTTATCAAGGCCCCCTGCTGCAACCTGGGTTAGAAGCTCTCAGAAGCCTTCTTCCCATCTCCTGTTTGTCCCAAGGCATCCTTCAGTCCATCCACCACTTTTTATTTCTCTCAGCTGCAACTAGGATCATCACTGCCCTGCCTAAAATGCTTCAATAACTCTATTCCTTTGAGACTGGAGTCATCCACTTGATATGTAACCAATGGAATGTCTTAGCCTCCCTCCATTTTCTTCTGTGAACTAGTCCCTTTACTTACCCATTTGCTATTCCTACCAGGAATAAGTGAGGCCCATGTAGTTTCCAATAAGGGTCCTTCTCCCTTTTAGACGTGGCTCGTCTTCTAAGCCCTATAGAGGCTAATGACACCATCAAGGCACAGTGACCTCATCAAGGGCCAGCAGTATTTGAGTGTTGGGGACTCAGGGACCTTCAACATAGTGGGTTACACAGCCGAAAACACAATTGTGAAATCAACATGAATAAATGGTTTATTAAATATCCACCAGCAAATGCATCAAAGCTAATCAATTATAAATCAACTCATTGAATTCTACATGGTTGTAACAGTCAATTTGATAAATAATATGATTTGTTTGGACAAATCTGAGCATTGAAATGGAATGCGACTTGTCCACAGGCATTTCTACTGGCTACAAAGGGAGAGGAGGAAGAAATTTTACGGTGTGACTCTCAATCCCAATCTGTGCTGCACTTGTTTTTCCAACTCTCTGCCTGAGAAATGGCATGTAACCTTCACTTAGGTGCTATTTCCTTTGAGCAGCTTCCCTAGAGACTATCTTCCATGGCCAGCCTCCTTTCCATGTTCCCTGAGCTCTGTCTCAGCATATCTCATGCAGACCATGGGTCTGAGTCTCTCACTGACTTAGATGAGAAAGACAACTCTATTTTATTTATCTCAAAACAGTTTTCTTGTGCTGCAAATGTAGTATACACAATGTGTATTACCCACGGACAACAATAACAACCACAATAATAATCGTGTTGGGATTTAAGTTCCCTCCACCGAGAGACAGAGAGACAGACAAACAAGCAGAGACAAAGGCAGACAGAGACAGAGACAGAGAGATGCTTTTCCTTATGTTGCAATGGCCACGTTAGGATAGTGTCACTGCTTTAAATAGGAGCAAGCAATCAGTCATCTAAATGACTAATTCAGGAATAAATGAGATGGACCTGTCTCAGGTCTGGCTCTTTTCAATCACTTAGTACTTCCAGAACCTGGCATAGCCACTTAGACAAAAAAAGAAGGCCTCAAGGTTTCTAGACCTAGAACAAGAAAACAGCAGTTTGGGGGCCTCTGTGGCAATGAATGGCGTTTGCAGCTGAGAACATGTGAGAGATGAAATGAGGTGCATCCAGCATTCTGGGTTGGGCCAGATAAGCATTCCTGACTCCAGTGGCTAAGGTGACCAAAGAAATTCCAGAATATACTGTTTGTCTTTTCCTTTCAGGAATTAGGAGAATGACCATGGAGCCCATATTTTCATTTGCAGCCCTTCCATCTTCCCATATTTCCCTCTTCACTTGCTAAAAAAGATCCTGGATGATGTTCCAAAATGGTGGTTGTCTTGAACTCTATTATTTCCTGGAGTAACACGATACAAGAAGAGACATACATTTTCTCTCCACCAAGCTGAAGTGAGCCAACATCTTCTTCGAGGGTATGTACACAAATATGTGTGCATGTTTGTAGCTTTTGGCTGATGATATTGCTTTTGATAGTCCATACCATGACTTTTTTTTAAAGCCTTGGATTTCCTTCCTTGGCTATAAGATTATTAATACAAATTAAATGCTTACAGAAGGCTCTTATACATTCAAATATCTTTGAATATATCTTTAAACAGTTTTAAAGTGCATCATTTGAAAGGTTCCCACTGGAAGAAAGGTCAAAGTACATCTATGAATGTGAACCATGTGATGTAATACTCCCCAATGGCCCTAAGAATAACTTGCCTTGTCCAAATCACTAATGTCAGCTGACTATGTTAACATGAGAGGCTCCATCCTCCACCTACAAAAGAACTTAGAGAGATGATGTCACTAGTGAATAAGGCATCTTTAGAAAAAAAATAAAACTGTGAGCAGGATTTGACTTGTCTACAGGTGAAAAAGTGAAATCAAACAATCTGATCTGTGACCTTCAGAAAGGTGCTGAGTCTTCACAGACCTGCAAAATATATAAAAATTCCAGGTGGCATGGAAAGGGAAGACATAGGAAGTTTAGAGTCCACCTCAGAAGTTACCCAGATCTATCATGGTCAATTCCTGAAAGTCCTCTGAACCTCAGTGTTTGTATCTACGAAAATAAAAGTTAAACTCCCAGTGGGTGCTTAATGGAAGTATAGATGTCACAGTATCTATCATGACTGCTATGTTGTGATTGTCCTGGGAAATTGATTTCCCATAGGTCAATTTAATTCTTATTCATAGTATGCCACACCTACTTCTGATTTGGAGAGATCATAACCCTTTTATTAAAAGTGTAACTATTTGGGCTATTGAAATTCAATGGCTCTCATTCTTTGCTATTTAATGGCATTTGTTTGCTAGGTTTCCCCTTTTCATCTACGCATCGTTCAGTTATTTGACTGAAAAGACCAGGCTAGAGCTATAAAAATATGATTACATTGCTACTGCAACTTCTCAAATTCCTATGGTTATAACCTGATTCAAAGTATTCCAATTTTAACTATCTATGGCTATTTCAATTTCATAAAGCCACTGAAAACATCCCACACTGCTTTTATATATATCAGTACTTTTATAGCTTTTGTGTCATAATGAAACACAGTTTGTTGGAGGCTAAGGGTTTTGTGTTGCATTGTTTGTGTGCTTGTGAGTTATGTGTTCCAAGCAGGAAAAAATAATTTGGAATAAGACATTTCTAATTCTGCTTTCTATTTCTAATTCTGCTTTCTAATTCTATCCTAACTAATCAGTCCATGTTGTTTTAGACTTCTAAGCTATTTTTCTCTAAAGCTATTATAAAACATTGTCCTGTTCAACTTCCAAAATTTCACCATTTTCTTGATTGGAAGGACCCTACATCCTTGGCTTGGAATTTAAGCATCTAATCTCTGGCCTCATAACTCATCTATAATAAAGCAAAGGGGCTTGTTGAAGTTTTAACTTCTTGATTGCTCACTATATCATACATGATATGTTTTCTCCAGTATTTCTGAAAATCGTTCTCTGCCTAGTCTTTCCCATCCCTTTACTTCCTACTTGTCAATAAAAATCCAGCTTTTTACCTAGCTCATCAAGCAAGGAAAATGGCTAATCATTAACCACTTTTCTTTCAGCACAGCAATTTCTGCCAAGTTGTGTGGTTCTGGTTGTTGTCTTTAGTTAACACTTATATGGGTCTCTAAACTTACATCTAAGTTGCCATTGGGTTGGGGAATGGATCTTGTGCTTGTATCATATAAATAGCATAAATCATATAATGACATGCTGCAAAAGAAAAAAGTGCTCTAAGAAACTAATCGGGTCTTAACATTTACATAGTCAAACAGAAGATCATGACCAGGTAAAGGGAATGAGAAAAGAATGAGAGCAATATTCAAGACGTAATGCACCCACTACCTGACTCCTCTTTACATTACCCTGATAATAAAATACAAAGAAGGAGAAAGAGGAGGAGAAGAGGAGGAAGAGGAGGAGAAGGAGGAGGAGGAGGATGAGGAGGAGGAAGAAGAGGAGGAGGAGGAGGAGGGAAGGAAGAGGAGGAGGAGGAGGAGGAGGAGGAGGAGGAGGAGGAGGAGGAGGAGGAGGAGGAGGAGGAGGAGGAGAAGGAGAAGGAGAAGAAGAAGAAGAAGAAGAAGAAGAAGAAGAAGAAGAAGAAGAAGAAGAAGAAGAAGAAGAAGAAGAAGAAGAAGAAGAAGAAGAAGAAGGAGGAGGATGAGGAGGAGGAGAGAAGGAGGAGAAGGAGGAAGAGAGGAAGCAGCAGCAGCTGCAGCAGCAGGGCCTGGAATTTGGCTTAGTGGTAAAGTGATTGCCTAGCATGCTGGAAGACCCAGGTTTGATTCCTCGGTACCACATACATAGAAGCCAGAAGTGGTGCTGTGGCTCAAGAGGCAGAGTGCTAGCCTTGAGGAAAAAGCCCAAGAACAATGCTCAGGCCCTGAGATCAAGACCCAGGCCTGGAAAAAAAAAAGAACGGAAAGAAGACAGACAGATAGATGAATGGATCAATTGATGTAGCTACTGATGAATCAATGCGTTGATGGGTAGATATAAGCATACATGCGTCTATCCAAGTTTTGATACAGGAGATTAAAAAAACCTCTTTGACGAGAATAAACAAAATACCCCTGATGTATAAAATAAAATAAAAACTATGTTCCTAGTTGCTACATTGATGTTACCCTCTACTCTTAATGAGACTCAGTATAAGATAACCCATTAAGATATTTACAGAGCAGTCAAGAAGGTCCTAGAAGAAAGATGGGACATATCTTGGCAGCAACAGAACCAACTCATCTAAAGTGAAACATTTGTCAAGGATTTAACCTCCCACCGTATATTCTCCTGCTAAGCCTCTGCTTTCCCTCCCACTCCTCTTCCATTTGAATGTCTGAACTACTTCGTTAACATACTCAACTTCAGAGACCAAGATACATGAGTGATTTATACTATGTTGTATCCCTTAACTACCAGTGTTATAGCACTATAAAAAGCTCACTAACTTAAAAAAAAAACTATTTTTCACACGAACAGATCACCTACAAGGGTCACTACACGGTAAGAATGTAGGGACAGAGCAGATAAGCCACCCAGAAAAATCTTATCATTTGCAGATAACTTGATGCTATAAAGCCCTTTATCTAATAAATTTAGGAGCTTTTTTTCCCCAGTCAATGTAAACAAATGCTGGTTGATATTGGATGGTGTGGTTGAAATCATGCAATATCTTGAAATCATGGTAAAGGCATAACCACTTGGCCTCAAGGTGCTTTCAGTCTAGGTAAACTATCATTCTGTGTGATTCTTCCTTTTCTCCACCCCCATTAAATCTTGGATTAAACCAAACATTTTGCTTCTTGGTGAATAATCAATCTCACAGGGATTTGGGAAATATTCCTTTCCTTCTTCCATGAACATCTCTTATAGCAACCATCACAACGCCCTCTATTACTAATGTATCATCACCTGAGTGCCTGACTACATCCCTGGTCTGTCCAGGGATTTGGCTCCTTCTTTTACTTTGGAGCTTCTGAATTATAAATAAAGATGATCTGTGAACTCAAGCTCTTCACTTTGGACTACTATTGTGTAGTCCAGTGATTGCTTCATTATATACCACGGTGCAGAGTTGGAAAATTAGGACCTAAACCAGATTCCCAGCAATAGAGTATGATTAGAGTCATTAACAACAAGGAAACTCTGAAATCCCACTTCTGTGCTAGGTGGTCATCCCTCTACAAAATAGTCTATGTGTCCTCAACTGCAATGAACCTGAGCATCTAAGGTCTCCATTTACCTCGGTCTGAGTTTCACGTATGTCCACTGGTCTAAAACTAAAACTTAAACTATGGGGTAAGTTCCAATGGGAAAGTGATTTCGTTTAGCTCATATCTTTCTAGAGTTCTTAGGTCAAGAGTTCAAATCTGGGATGGCCTTCAAGTTGTCAGAGTTCTAGAGCAATGAAGGGTATCATATGGTAAGAGACAGGAAAAGACAGAAAATTATACAACCTCCTATCCCTCTTTATTCTCCTCTTTCTCCTTTGTCCATCCCTATAATCCCACCAGTATTTATCATAGAAATATGGGGTTCCAACCTGAGGACATTACACAGCTCTAATTCCTTCTCAAATCCCTGTGCATTATAGTCAGGTTAGGGTTTCCTCTTATTACTTCACAATGAGCAGTAAACATTAGTCTGAGTTTTAGAGGCAACAAACCAGAATCAGATCTCATATTACATTGGAATACTTCAGAATCCTTCCCAGAGGGATTTCCTGTGGGCCCAAATACAAGGATCTTCCTAAACCATCAATGTCAAGCATTGAGGTTCCTGTAATGTGACTATATATGTAATACATAATATGCAACACGGTGTATGTAATATGTAACCTCACACTAACCCCTTTCATAAATGGTGCTTTACATGAGATTACAACGTGGCAAAGGCTGGAGAAGGATCTCTGTGTTATTACCTATTGACAATATTAGGAGTGATTCAGGATAGAATGATTCATGCTTCCAACAGTTTACCCTGTGTGTCAGCCTCTGAGCCTAGTTGCAAAGGACCAGTGACATTCCAGAAGATATGATCCAAGTAACCTATGGGGACACTTACCTTCTTCCATTGTTCCCATTTATGAAAGACTTGGCATTCTGTCGTAACACTGGAGGGGAGGTAACAAGAAGGAACTGGGATCCTTGTACCTCATTTTTCTTTGGGGTTTTTCACATTTCCTCATCTATCATGTTACCCTCTGAGAGTCCCATCATGTCTTCAGTAAGGACAGTGGTTTCTCTTCATGTGATATTGCAAAAACACACATGGATACTTGATGTGTTTTATGTATTCACTTTTATTTATTCATTTATTCATTGCCAGTCCTGGGGCTTGAGCTCAGGGCCTGAGCACTGTCCTTGGGCCTTCCTCAAGGCTAGAGCTCTACCATTTGTGCCACAGCACCACTACCAGCTTTTTCTGTGTATGTGGCACAGAGGAATCAAACCCAGGTCTTCTTGCATGTTAGTCAAGCACTCTACCACTAGGCCACACTCCCACCCCCCTTGATCCATTTTATTAAAGATGCATAATCAACCAGAAGTAAAGTAAGAAGTCAAAACATCATAGCTTGGGATCCATATTCTGTAGCCAGAAGTATCTGTAATGTGAATTTTTGGCCTGGACAAATTACATTTTGATAATCCTGGCCAACTCAGCCTTCCTCTGTGAAAATCATTTCATACGAGAACTAGGAATTATAGCACAGATCACACAGAGCTGTTGAAAGAACTCAATGAGAAAAGTTACACCTATGATGTGCCCAGAAGAATTAATCATTATTAAGCATTAAAAAAATGGCAATCTGGTTACATTGTGAGACTGGTTCTCCTTCCTGGTTTCTGAAGGACTCAACAGGCTTCTAGTTGTTCCAGTGTTTTCCAGCCATGGGCAGAAGCACGAGACTTGAAAAACACACCTCAAAAATCCAGAAGTCCCTCCTAAAAAAGAATGACATTATTGCCCTTCTCATCTCCTAAAATACGAACTTTATTTGCTACATATTTTTCCACTGAAGTATTAAGCATATGGTATTTTGTCTGTCTCCATATAATTTTAAAACAGATTGAGATGTTCCTCCCTCCTAAATGCTGGATTTAGAGTCTGTGGATCCAGTTGCGAATTCTGCCTTCCCTGCTAATTAATAGCGGGATCTGAGTTAATTGGCATCCTCTTTCTGGGCTTAGCATCCTTGTCTGCTACATAATAACAATGGCGTGGTGTTGTGATGGTCATGGTGGCCACAGTCACAGTGGTGACAAATGACAATGTTGGTAATGAACATATATAGTTCACAAGCTTGCTAGGGGCCTCATATGTATTGTTCTCCTGATAGTGATTAGAATATGTAAAATACAGCACCCCTTTGGCCTTAGAGTTTGTGTCTGAGGGAACGAGTGTTCATGGAATAATTAATGAATAAAGTTCATCCACACTGTAGGTTGTACCTCATGTCAAATTGCTGTGCACTTTTCAGTGAGATGAGCATTTATACCGTATTTGGACTTCATTAGCCTTTGGTCTGATTTCAGAATAAAGTGCTGACAGGTTCACTAGACCAGGTCTGAGATGAGAATACTGACTTGGTGGCATGTACCTTCAACAACAGGTTTCACACAGAGGGTACAGTAAATAAGGCAGAAGCGATATTACCATATACTTATACAGGTAGTCTACTAAATGAATTGCTAGGCAAATGCCCTGGGTCTTAAATGACACTCTAGAAAGTGTCACCTTTATCATGCCATTAGTTCTTCAGTATTTCATAGAATATCTCCTTGTGATATGATAAGATCATTTTCTTAGACTATCAGATGGGCATTATAGGGTTGTTATGCAGTCTTCAATTCCTGCACTGGCAAAACAGCTACAGGCAAAACAAACCCAGCGCTTTCACAACTATCTGCATGAATGTAATGGATAGGGAGCATTCCACAAAAGTTCAGTTCTTATTTAACTGAGATACTATCTCATTTGCAGTCTCTCTGGCAAGTTGAAGGAAATTGGGGATCTATTGAAAAGGTATCTGGTCTCCACAAAGTGGATGCATTGGTAGAAGCCAAAATTGCATCACAGAGATAAGCCAATCCTCTCTCCCAACCTCTGGGGGATCAGTGTCAACTTCCTCCCGTGTTCTAATTTCCAGGAGAGAGCACGTGATGAAAAAAGGTTTAGATTCCAGATTCCAGAATAGTCAATACTATAGCTTAAGCCTGGTTCCTTGAATGGAAGCGGATAATAGAAGCAATTCTTGTCAGTAAAAGGCATGGATACATCAACTCCCAGATTCATCAGGGTGTACCTGAGCAACATCGCCCACCCACAAATTCATGATAGTCGCAGTATCCCAAGATACTGAAATACAAAATGGAGCTGGGAAAAGCAGAAGGAGGGAGTCCTAGACTCAGGGCTTCAACCTACTTACTGTATCTTATCTGTTGCAGATATCATATTACTTTCCCCCATTTTATTTTTAAATCTTAATTTATCTAGCACAGTTACTTGTTTATTTCATTATTAGTCATTTGGGGGGATATTCCTGGAATACTCTAATAAATATTACCAAGAACAATAACATAACAAAAGCAAAAGGCACTTTTGTGTCTCTTCATCTCAAGATGTGACCCATTCTATCTGGGGCAGAGTTTCCAAAAGAAGGATTTGTTTCATATCTGAAAGATCCTCTGCGTACATGGTGTGGTGTTTTTTTTTTCTTTAAGAATACAAGTTCAAAGTATGAACAGAGAAGTCAGAAGAGGTTTCCTTTTGGAGCTTTTGTCTTTTCCATGAAAAGAGTCCGTCCAAATAACAAAGAAATTGAACACATAAAACTAATTATTGGAGTCATTTTTAATTAACCTGGCCAGTTAATGTAATCCCTGGAACATTTGTTTATCTGTAGGAGTTTTATCATCACCGGCAAATTGTCATTGGTTTTTGCATTCATTGGATCTGTATCGACAGAGCATCATCAAATCCTTGTATTGAGGGGCAGCCTTTGCTCATCTAGGTCAGTAAGCAAGCCAAGGGAATTAGTTATCTTCCTGGCTTTGTGTTTTTCTTTCACTGTCTTGGTTTTCTCAAAGAACGCTCATGTCTTCTCTAGCTACCTATGCCTGTTTAGCAATGTGTCTCAAGATGTCTAAACTTTCATACGTAATAGAGCCCAAACCATCCCCAGTCCCTGGCATGCAATGCATACATACACCTGTCCGTTCAGCCCCTTACCCCTCTGCAGCATACACCCAACCCAACAGCAGTGAATTCTCAGCCTTGGCTGCATATTAGAATTGCCCATGGAGCTTTTCAAAAGACAGAGTCCAGCTGCACTCCAGACCAATTAAACCAGCATGTCTAAGGATGGGACCAACATTAGTAATCTTTAAAGCTCCCTAGATGGCTGCAAAGATTACTTGAGTGGCAAGTTCATGGATAGTGCCACACGAACATAACAGGGAGCTTGTTAGAAATGCAGACTCTCCACCCCTCCCTAGACCCACTGAATAAGAATCTGGATTTTCTAAAAATATCCCAAGTGACTCATCTGTCTGTTAAAAATTCTGAAGCACAGCTGGACCAGTGGCCCTCAAGCTTTGAGCATGAATCAGAAGCACCTGGTGGATGTGTAATGATGCAGATGGTCAGGCCCTGATTCAGAATCTAGGACAAGACCGGGGAACTTGCATGTCTACCATGTGGTTTTATGTTTATGGAAATCCCAGCTGTTGCTGAATGCTTTGTGAAGACTATACTTTCAGATAACCTGCTCTCTGAGGCATAAACACAATCTCTAATTCACTTAATCTCCAAACAGTATTTTTTGAGAGCACGTTAGTTAATACTTTGAGGCACAGGAAAATTTGACTATGAGCAAAGAAACCGAATGACTGACTTCCTGGAACTGAAATGTTAGAGGAGGACTAGAAAATATGTAAGGAAACAACTCAATTCCTGAAAAACAAGGTATGGAGCATAAAACTACATGGAAGGATGATAGAGGGTGAGTGAGAGATGCCATTTTACATAAAGGGTTCCATTATGGTCTCTCAGAAAGATGAATTTGAGAGTGAAGAATTAATTGATGGTCTGGGAAGCCCAACAAGAAAAGAAGAGATGAAGTTCTCCGCAGAGGAAAAGCAAATGTATTCATGGCCGGCTTAGAAAACTCTTAAGGAGGATGGTGAGGCCAAAGGATAGAGAATTCCTTCTTCCTCTCCTAGATCCTAAATCTCCCAGGTATATGGTTCAGGGAAATGCTGCTTTCCCTTACCTGGTTTGTTTTCTTTTTTGATCAAGCTTTCTTTGTAGTATTCTTTGGCAGATTAAAATTTCATCAAGAATGTAGTTCACGCTCTATGCACACTAAAGTTATGCTTGCTTGCTCACACCAGATCTCCAAGGAGGAAAAGAAAACAAAACTTGCCAACAGTAGGTAAGCCATCCATCTTTACTGAAGCCAGTAATAGAGACATAAGAAGGATGAGATGTTTTCTCTGCTCTCACAAAACCCTCAGCCACCCAGGAAGAAAAACAGTGGGAAGAAATGAAAACGAATCAAGACGTACAGAGAGTAATAATAGCTGCATGGGATGGAATACAAGGCAACTGGAAGGCAACCTTCTTAAAAGATGTGAACTTTTGCCAGGCCTTAAGGAAAGGGAAACTATATAATTCCACTATTGTGTTATATTGAAGAACTAGATAAGTAAGTCTGAAGATAATGATACTAGAAAACCTTTTTAAACATTTTTTTCTTTGGCCTTACATTGCTCACCAGTTATGCAAATTATTTTCACTCTTCATTTTTCACCTCAACTTCTGTGACAGACTGAACTCTGTTCTATCTCCAGTTTCTTTGCTGAATCCCTAACCTGACATATGCTCTGGTTTGGGGAAAAACCTTTGAGAAAGAATTGGAAGTTAAATGAGATAACAAGTGTGGGATTGTTGGATGATAGAATTGTTGGCCTTAGGAAAAGAGAATCTACTAAGTTATTTTCTCTCTCTTTCCTCTTTCTCCTCCTTCTCCATCCCTCCCTCCTCCCTCTCTCTCCTCCTCTTTCTCCTTCTCTTCCCCTGTCCTCTCTTTCTCTATCTCTCTTTGCACATACAATATACATACTTCTGGCATGGGGCATATAGGCCCCTGAGCTCACAAGCCAGCAAGAGAGCCATTTTACCAGAAGCCATAGCCTAGACTGGCCTTGATCTTTGCCTTTACTTCTTCCTGTAGAAAACCAATTAGCATTGCATAAGCCAATTTTTGTTGCTGATTATATCCATCTATAATAAGACATTCCCTTTAAGAAACAGAAAGCCAAGACTAATGCTCATTTGAGTAAACATATTACTTATAATTATTACATATAATTTTCATTTTTCATCCACAGCTTTAATGTAATAATGTTACTATATAAAAAATGTCCTATGTAGGAAGCTTCTTCTGTTATTGTTTTCAGATTATTATTTGTTTTGTTCGTGTATTTTATTCTTTTGTTTTGCAGCAATGGGGTTTGAACTCAGCCTGGAACTTGTATGGCAGGTGCTCTTATCTCTAGAATCACATTCCCAGCCTCTAAGTAAGAAGTTTCTGAATTGTGGTTCAAGTAGATCTACATTTTGAAGTTCCAGCACTTCTTAATGAGAAAAGAGAAATTAAGTATTAAAAAAAATCACTAAGTGTCTATTTCCTGACAGAAAATGGAGAGTTTTTTTTAATGTCTATTTTATGAACTTGTCAAGAGATCACATTAGAAAAACCAGTATGCAGAAGAAGAGAAATTAGCTCTTGGCATATGGTAAATGTGTTAGAAATGCCAGTTCCTTCTCCTACTTGTGGTGTACATCTCTTCTACTCTGATCTAGACAACACACATATCCCACCTATGATTGGAAAATAACAGTCCCTCATGTTTAGGGATAGTGTTCAACTCCCAACTCCCTCTCATCCTCAGTTCTCATTAACTGTTGCATGGATGATCTTGAGCCCACACACATTTTCCCTTAACTTTCCCCTAGGTAAATAACAGCTGCCATTGTCTTCTATTAGACTCATTAGAGATGGTTAATCATCCAAGCCCTTTAGTTGCAGAACAATAAATGGGATAGCCTTGCCTGGATGTGGGAAGTTGGGGAGCTCTGGCTGCCTTGGCCCTGATATTGATGAGGGAGTTGGCCATGCCTCTGGGCCCCACAGCTGTGTCAGGGGAGCTGTCCTCTTTCTGACTTGGCTGTTTGAGGTTGTTCTGTTTGGAATGTCAACGGCTAATCTATAGTCCCATTTCCCTCCCTTTGTCTCTGATTATCTATGATCCCAAAAGGGACATCTTTGGTCAACAGCTGTTCATAAGTGGATAATGGAAAAATATGTATTTAGAGCCCTCAAACATCCTAGAGAATGATGAGGAAGCCATGAAACTAGGATTGCTCTCAGAACCCTAGTCAGTCAATCACCCAAAACATCCAAATGGGTGCTATTTAAATTCATTTCTCTAAAGACTTGTGACTCTGAACAGCTCACCATCACCATGCTACGTTAGCCACGACTGACATCTATTCATCCTGAGAGATGACACCTTAATTAAAGCACAGGGCAGAGTCCAGGCCAATGGACAAAAGCAGTGCCAGCACCCTATCAGAGCATAATTATTTCTCCCCACACTTTCCTCTTTCCCTTCTTCTCTTCCTTATCTCCCTCTTGCTGTCTTGCCTTCCCTCTTTCTCTTCTTCCTTTTTTTTCTCCTTCTAACTAGGTAGGTAATTCCTAGCTAGATGATAGACAGATAGACAGACAGACAGACAGACAGACAGACAGACAGACAGATAAAGAAAGCTAGCTAGGTAATAGCTACTAGATGATAGATAGACAGATAGGTAGATAGATAGATATGGATATACTTACTACCCAAGGTTAATAGACATTGCCATTCCTATATAGACATAGATATAGATAGATACATCAATACCCACATAAATAATACAGAGATGGGGCCATGTTTGTCAGTCAGCAGTATCAAAGCTTCTATGTGAAAGATTGTATGAAATGCTGGATCTCAGATGCCACACCAGACCTACTGAGTCATAGTCTACATTTAAGAGATTTTCTGCTGAGTCACATGAGAAATCTGAGAAATGTTAATATGGGTTATTTGATGCCCGTGGAAATAAAGAGCAACCGAAAGAAAGCCCTCAAGATACTTCCTCTGCTCACCTTGTATTCTGGACAATGATAGCAGCCCTAATATGAAACAGAGTACAACAAGACTTACTTTAAATAAAGGGGGAAACTTGCCTCTTGCTATTTTCATGTTACATTTCATCTTCAAACATCAAGAATCATTTGATTAATTCAATCAGAAAACAAAGTTCCTTTAAAGTTCCTTTAAATTACTGTATGCAGGTTCAGGTGGATGCCTGAACACCAGCAGTGCCAGGAAGAATCATTTCCTGAAAGCATCCCATTGCCACACAAAGGAAGTCATTCTTGAGGGAAAATAACAGCTCTAATATAATCGCTTTTTCATCTGCACTCATGCAAGAAGATGCCAAATGTTTTACTCACCCATCCAATCAAAAAGTTGCTTTCAAGCCATAATTAAAATATATGATGGATGCTCCATTAGCCACATCAGGACACTGGTCCATGTACTGAAAAATCTCCACATTTTATTCCCTGTCCCAAGAAGAAGTGAAGTTGTTGAAATGAGTAGACTTTACCCGTGTGTCTGAACCCATCCTTTATCTTACAGCCCATGTGTACATGTGTGTACATGTGTACATAACACACAGAGCACTAAGGATTCAAAAACTTTCAAAGACTTGTCCAAGGTATAATTCAATTATGAACACAATAGTTAATTTTTATTTTGTTTTGTTTTGTTTTGTTTGCCAGTCCTGGGCTTTAACTCAGGGCCTGAGCACTGTCCTTGGACTTTCTCAAGGTTAGAGCTCTACCACTTGAGCCTCAGCACCACTTCCAGCTTTTTTTCTATGTATGTGGTACCAAGGAATCGAACCCGGGTCTTTGTGTATGCTAGGCAAGCACTCTACCACTAGGCCAAACTCCCGGCCAAAAGAAGTATTGGTAATTGAGAAAAACATTTCTTTCTACCCCCTCCACATGCCATAGCCATCTATCTATCTATCTATCTATCTATCTATCTATCTATCTATCTATCTATCTATCATCTATATACATACCTACCTGCCTACATACCTACCTGCCTACATACCTACCTACCTATCATCTATGTACCTACCAATGACGGAAACAAAGTATTCATTTGAGCAAACTGAGTTACTCAATAAGTGATTTACATTTATTATGACAATTTTCTATATAAGTTTTGTAAACAGTGGCTAAAATTTGACTCACCAGAAACAACTCATTCCTTTATGTTTCAGCAAGTTCTTCTCTGTTGACTTGTGATCCCAGTCTGAAGAATGCTTGCTGGGCATGATTGTATGGCTTCTCTCTGTGCATGAGCATTATTTCTGACTCCTGAATGATTTCCACTCCCTGCCTGGTTTTGATCATCTGGAGTTTAGCGAAGAGAGTATCTCTGACTTGGTTCTATTTACTTCAGCTCTTACAAACAATTGTTGAAAACATTTACAGGAACCTACACATTTACCAGAAAGGGGAAGAAATACCTAAAATCATATATATTAAAAGGAGAGAAAAGTTATATCTCCTAATTCAATTAAAATCTCTTACCAATCCCTCCTTTTTCTTCGCCTCTTCCTCCTCTTTTTTGCTGGTATTGGAGCCTCACATCTCACTTGGCTTTTTCACTAAAGATGTGTTGCTCTACCACTTGTGTCATAGCTGGTTAATTGGAGATAAAAGCCTCATAGACTTTTCTGCCCAGGTTGGAATTGAGCCAAAAATCCATAGATCTCAGCCTCCTGAGTAGCTAGAATAACAGGTCCATTATTGCATCCCCATAAGATGAGCATCACACCTAATTCAATTTTATGAAAATAAAAATGAGGCAGAGAAAGAGAAAGACTTGTTCTTACGATCTAGCATTTGGTATTTACCAAGAGGCTCTAGTTTCAGTTGTTTCATGTTGGAGAATAGTCTGACCCCAAGAAGTCCACCTAGCTCCTATCTATTCGCCCTCCATTCCAGATTATTCCAGGGTGACTCTGCAGTACAAACATGTGTGATATATGTGCAAATGAGCCTAGAAGGCAGTATGTCTTCTGTAAATGATGTTTCTTAAAAAGCAGCCACTATGTATGGAACACGATTATTTATAGTGATAAACTTTGTTTTCTTGACCATAGGTTTCTTCCTTTCTTCCTTTCCTTTTTAAATGGCACACACACACGCACACGCACACACACACACACACACACACACACACACACACACACACACACACACACAGCCTATTTGACCACTAATACATTTTGATAGCTTCAGAACAAGTCCCCACAAATGGAAGTTGCTCTTTAATTATTCAGAAATATGACAAACCCATTATCATTTCCCAGGACTGAGTCACCCTGGGATTACGGCAACAGCTCAGGCCTTCACTCCAAAGCCACAGCCACTTGTGCAAGAATCAAGGGCCCCTCACAAGCTCATCCAGACCCAAACCCACCCCTCTGAAATCTGTTTCCCTATCCTTTCTGCATTTGGAAGACAAAGTCTGTCTTGGTGCTCTGAGGCTCTTGACACATATACATTCACACATTCACACTATCACACCCAGAGTCTAAGTCCATCCATTTAAGAGGCAATGGATTGAGAAAGCAGACCCTGAAGCTACTATTCAGCCCCTACCATGTAATCTAAAGAGACAAACCTGTTTGCCCACTGCCTTCAGCCAGTTGTGAACTCCAAATCACAGTGAGAATTAAAGATATGCTGATCTTTGAATCTTAAGGGTCCCCCCAAAAGTTCATGTTAATAAGAGCTGGTCCCTCCTCCACCAGTGTGGCCCCATTGAGATGTGGTGGAAGCTATAAGGGATGGGGCCTAGTGAGAGGTCTTTAGGTTATGGGGAATGAATCCAAGTCATTCTTCACTCCTTCATTCACTACTCCTGAGGTGAACCATTTTGCTCTCCACATGAAATGTTAACTCATCGGAGACCCAGGGCAATGAAATCAGTCAATCAGTCAATCATTCATTGGAAAGTCTAAAACTATGAACAAAAATGAATCTTCTTTCTTTATAAGTTAATTATCACAGTGCATGTGACAGTAGCAGAAAGCTGACAGGGCACACACCCTATTCCAATCTTCTTCTTACTCACTTGCCCATATCCTTTGCTTAAATGCTCAGTTTCTTTTAAGCCCTAAACTAGGCAATGACCTGAGATACACAATACCCACTGGAAACAACTCCATTCATTACTGGCCAAATCCACCCATCATTCCTGCCCTCTCCTAATCCAGGCCTCACGTCCATCTGTGAGGCAGGCTCCACTGTCATTCCTAAGGCACAGGTGAAGAAACTGAGGTTTGGTGATGTTTGTGGTGACGTTTCAAGCACAGCTACACGCTTACACTTTGGCCATTACACCCTCCACCCTACTATGTAGAGATAACTAGAGTACCATGGCAACACTAAGGAAAGTGCCGCACAGAAATGGACAGGGCAAAGTAGAATCTGAATTGGACCTCTCCACCCAACCCCACACATATAATCTGTGTGATCAATGCTGAAAAAGGAGAAATTAAGCAGGAAAGGGAAAAAGAGACACCACATCCCAGCAGAGAAATACATAACCTGGGCAAAGATACTGCAGTGAGAAAGCCCAGATGTCTTCAGGCTGGTTGTGTTGGCTAGAGAGACCAGGCCAAAGGAAAGAGAGGTATGGAAGAAGAGAGAGCAGGAAAAGTCTAGCAAATGAGGGACCACGTTCAGTGCTCTGGTAGAATAAGAGCCTTCCTCGCAGCCTCAACACTCCATCATGAAGGACTGGAGAGGAGTAAATAATTAAGCGGGCTCAAAAGGCAACTAGCTCGTTGGGGGATCAATAAGGTGCAGGACAGTTTCCAGAGGAACTGCCAAGGCTAAAAGAACTTATTTAGGTTCTGCCTCTTAAAGAACTGAAAGAATTCTTGAGAAGAGTCCATGAAAACTTGTAGGACAACAGGTAGAGACATCTCAGAAAATCCAGGCTGCTCTGAGGCCTGGTACTCACTGGATATAGGTAATCAAGAAGTAGTCCCAGACAAGAGAGAGGAGCCCCAGGGCTAGTTCCCATAGTCTGGGACCATACCTATACCTCGTGGTCCTCCATCTTTAGCAGGCACTGTCAGGTTGGAAGAGATGTGCAGCTTGCACTTACAGTCAATAAAAGGAAGGAGGGCAGTCAGAAGCCCTCGAAGCCCAAACGCCGCACATAGATGCTTTCTGTAAATGGAAACTCTTTGCACAATGTGCCTGTAATGCTTTCTAAGTAAGCGTGAAAAAGAGAACTGACAGTTTTGGGTCACAGGCTCCATCCCTCGGGGTAGACACCGCAGTTGTAACTTGGGAAGATCCAAAAGGAGGTAAAGTCTGCAAGGGAATGAGGAGGGGGCTTCCATCTTTGGGACTGGTGATGAGAGACACAGACCACAGTGTTAGGGAGAAGGAGGTACCCCTGACTTCTCCACAGGGTAGTCTTTAGGGAAATGAGCCAAGTATGCTGCTATGGAGTATCTGCCATAGACCTCCAGTACAGCGGAAAAGGAGAACATCCACAAACTGAGACTCAAGAAAGGAGAAAAGATCCCGGATACAACCCTCAGGACCAGCAGCAGCCACAACACCCTGACTCATTATGAGAGAGAGACAGAAAACTCCAAGAGAACAGATCTGTGTCTTCTATAAATCAGTTGCTTTGAGACTTCTTGAAGTTCAGAACTAATTGTGCCTGGAGTGTGCCCTCAGGCCCTCGCCCTTCTCCCCACCCCTCCTCCTGCAGCTCAGACTTATAGATTCTCTTCTTAGCCCTTCTCTGAAGGTCTCTGACAATACTGAACTTGGCAAATCTCCTCAACCCTTGGGAGAGTCTGTATGGATGCTGCTCTGCATGAAGCACTTTCTCTCAGTGACAGTATGATTCATGTCTTATCTGAACCCTACTTAAGAGTTGAGACCCCAACCAAGTACCCCATCATACCATTCAGTGCATTTCCCAGACCCTTATCCCAGCTGACCCTTTTTGCCTCCCTACCTGCACCAAGCTCTCCTTAGGCTCCCTCAGGCCTCACATGCTGCTGCTCTGATATAGAGGGTCCAAATATATACCCTTAGCTTTCTGTCCTAATATGGGGCATGCCCTTCTGGGAGTCCTTCCCCATCTTTGCTAGAGCTATTGACCCGGCAGGGTTCACAGAGGTCAGATCCACTCTCTCCATGGCATCCTTTGTCAGTGTACACTTCTATCATAGGAACAGGGAATGCTCCTCATTGGAAGTCAATTCATCTATACTGTGAGAAGGAGGCAGAGGCAATTGGTGCTCAAAGCCTGCCTTGGAAAGGCTCAGAGGAAGGAGGTAGGTGAGGAGACAGATAATAAGTAGCTTGAATTCTGCTTCTGATGTGTACTGTGCTAAGACTCTGGCTTGGTAAGGATGCTAATAAAATTGTGGAAGATGCCTAAACGAATATGTTACTGTGGTGAGATGATCGACCACGCAGGCACCCTGACATAGACATCCAATATAGGTTGGCCTGCTTAATTGCCTCATACCTGGAAACTGGAAAAGACTCCTATTTCATAGGAGAGGGAAGTCAGGCTTCCCGTAAAGCAATCGAAGCAAGGTCACCCAGTGACTCAAAACCAGAGTCCATATTTGGACCTGAGTCTGGACCTCCCTGGAGCGCACGCTCTTTCTCTGCCCCACAGTGTCCTCCCTGCTTTTGTCTGCTGCTTTCATCTTTATTGGGAAGAAATGTCAAGTCTAATTCCTGAATCTTGAGCTTAGAAAGCCAGGCCAAGAAGTGCAGCAAATATAGTACACATGACATATCTGGTGGGAAGCTTAAAAAATGTCAAGTTTTGAAACCATGAATTATTTTCCTTCTGTTTCCTCAAATCAACACAAGCCCATCTGTGTGTGGTTTTCCTCAGGCAATATGCTGAGAACAAGTTCCACTCGGGTCCTGCAGCTCTCCCATAACACTGTCAGAAGAAGCAGAGAAACCAAGGGGGAGAAACACAGTGTCAGACTTCATGCTTGATTTCCTAAGCCCTTGAACCCCATTCTCCCAAATATCTGAGCCTGAATGAAAATATCCAAGCCTTGAATGCAAATACCTCTGCTTCATTTCAAATGGAAGCGGTGCCTTCTGTCTTCAGTTGGAAGAATGTAGCTAGCTAAGAAATTCCTCAGGACAGCCCACTTGAAATTTCTTACTAACGTATGCATGATTGATATTAGGAAGAGGAAGAGAAGGAAGTGCACTTGGCATTTTGCATGTTTTTTCCTGTCATCATTAATCTCCATGGAAGCCTGGTTGCTATTGGCCCCATTTTATAGATGAGCTTCAGACTCATGGAATTCTGAAAAACTAAAGAATATTCATCTTGGCAAACAAAGACACATACATATTGGCATATCAAAATATTGCACAGGAAATACCTATATGTTAAAAGTATGGTTTCAAAGTGGCTCATGCCTGTGATCCTAGCTATTGATAAAGCTGAGAAATGGAGGAGGGCTGTTTAAGGCTAGTGTCCACAGAAACATTCATAAGACTCATTCTCAATTCCTAGCTGGATACCATGACACATGCCTAACATCCCCAAGTTACATGGAAGGCTGTTAGATGGAGAACATGTATGGATGCTGCTCTGATTAAAGGAATTCCTCCCATGACAGTATGATTCATGTCTTTTCTGAACCCTTATTTGGAGTTGGGACCCCAACCAATACCCTATCCAATCATTCAGTGCACTTCCCAGACCCTTATCCTAGCTGACTCTTTTTGCCTCCCCACCAAGCTCTCTTCAGGCTTTCCCAGGCTGGAAGGATCATGGTGCCACATCAATCCAGAAAGAAAATTCCCCAAGATTCCACTTCCATAGAGAGAAGCTGGACACTGCAGTATGAACTTGGGCTCCCAGCAGTTACAGAATGCTGACCAGATCTCAGGAATGTTCCCAGGTGAGGGACAAGACCCTGGCTAAACTGAGATATCCAGTTTTATATTTCTCAAAAGGGGTAAGTGAGCCTGGAGGGGTGGTTTCCACTAGCCTAGCACCCATGAGGTTCTGAATTCAAACCCTAGCAATGAAAGAAAAAAAATGTGTTGTGTGTGGCATAGGACATGTGATTTAGTTCCACACCTAAACAGTCTTGGACAATTCTTCAAGAACCAGCTCAAGTTAAACCATTTGCAGAAAACTTCTAATATAATTTCTCCTTCCTCCTGGTCGAGAAGCTCTGGGCTTCATTCAGCCACATCACCACTCACTCTGGTAGTCCTGTCATTCACTGTCAGCAATGGCTCCACACCAGTATGCATTTATCTATTCAACAGGTGTTCTCCCCAGCATCATCTCCACATCTGGCAGATGTGGGAAGGTAAGATTTGCATGTGGTGCCTACAGGAATGGCATTGATATTCCGGTGGATGAGAAAGCTGGTGGGCAAGTCAAAGTAATTAATTAATAATTTACAGTTACCACTGCTACAGGAAGAAAAAATAAAGGAGATAGGTAACCAGGCTAGTCCTCAAAGACATTTTAGGAAGGCCACATTTTCAACTAGGACTTAACAGATAAAAGGTGTTTCTCCAGGGAAAGAGTAAAGAAAAGGAAGTCAGCATGAAAGAAAAACATAGGCAAAGGGCCTCAGGCTGGAAAGATTCTATCATTTTGGTGCCTCTTAGAGGAATTAAGGAGGCAAGAGTAATAAGTGACATGAGGAAAGTGTAGAATCACAGGAAAGGCCGGATAATACCAGGTTTCACCAGCCCTATTGAAGGAGGCTATTAGAGAAAAGTGGAAACTGATGAAGATTTGAAGTAGGAAAGTGACATAATCACCTTTACTCTTGTGATTAGAATTCATTTTTGAGTACCCTAATATTTACATACCGTGTACATAGTGAGCATTGGTTAAATATACTACTGTGTTTCTCACTTTGATCTTTGTTTTTCCCTTCTATAACAAGGTCTTTGGGAGTTCCATCCCGGTGCTCTTTTCTATCAAGGTAGATTGAGAGCTCACTGTGTGTCCTCACTGTCCACCAAGTCCCCAGAGAGATGCTTCAAACACCCAGAACTCTTTCTTCTTTGGAAGGGGGGGTCTTAGCTGCAGGGATTGTTGAGGTATAACTTTACAAACTATTACCAAGTAGCATCTTTTTTTAAAAAAATTAAATGTCAGCACTGGTTTTCTACTAGGAATCCAGCCCAGCCTTCTGGGAGGTGAAATCTGGTTGCTAATACAGGCCAGCTCTTCAGGACAGGACACAAGAAAATCTAGCTTACATAGGAGGGTTAGAAGGGTGCTCAATTCCAGTGTGCTTGTATTGGGACACAGGTGTTCTAGCCCAGAAGAGCACCTGGAGACAGAGAGAAATCTTTCCCTGATGATGAAAAGAGTAAAGAATTTCAGTTTTCTTCCAGTTGAGATTTTATGGAGCACATTAAAGATGGCAACCCTTTCTCTTAAAAATCTAGGGTCTCTAAAATATTTCCTAGTATATTTGCACCATACCCCTTCCCTCTCTTCTTTGAGCCACCTCAACCTGATAGGCCTTACTCTGCGTTTGCTTGGGGAAAACCTTTGTTCCCTCCCTCATTCTGTGTCTAAGGCTCTCAAATGTCAAAAGTTTTAACACACTCCTAATTCCTGCTATGTTCCAAGCCTGCTGTAATTTTCCCTGCTCCCACACACCCTTTGCTGAAGGCCCAGAGCTTTGCCTCTCGATTTTCCTTCTTGGCTCTTTTTAGCCACAGTCATCCTCATTCCCAAAGACAGATATTAATTGATATCATGGCTCTCAGGAACACCATTCTCCCTCTGAGGCTCTTCAGGATCAAGCCCATTATTGGAAAGAGGTACTAGATCTACCTGGGAGCATTGCACCAAACTCATAAATTTTCACAGTGCATGATTTTCAGAGGATAACACTGAGATTCAGACAGGTTAAGAAAGATTGTCACTATTTTCATGTTACATCTGAATGTGGCCAACTCCATATAATTTCCATATATTTGGCATTACTCTTCAAACCCTAAACTGAGAGACTTAATTTTTAAGACTATTTCTCTTTTGCAACATACTTTCTTCCTGCACTTATTGCAAAGATCATCATTACCCACATCTCACACTCCTCCCCACCGCCCGCCCTCCCCATCAGCCCTTCCTTGAAATCTGGCGTTTCATGGGAGCGAGTTTGCTGAGCCTTCTGCAGACACTATAGGAATGTAGGGACTGATTGGAATCCAAGGGACCAGATTGGACCAGAGGCAACAGAGCAGACGACATCTGCCTGGGTACGCTGAGACATTTCAGCTTCTTTCCTTTGAGGATCTCATCTGGAACATTTGCAACTTCAGGGAAAACAGTAGCATAGCCATTGTGAAGGATTGGGTGTTTTTTCTTCCCTTTTCCATAGATCAAAAGTAGTTAACTGTAACAAGTTCCCCTTAAGTTTTCTCACTGCTTCTTTGTGGGCTAGAAAGCACTTCAAGATTGGACCCTTGTTTGCACTTTTCAACTCTCGTTTCTATTTCCCCTGCTTGTGAAGTCTACCCAGGGCCAAAGTTGTACCCGTTCTGGGCCATTGGCTTGTGTCCTGGTGTGGATATGTGGGAAGACTGGTCCCCAGCTGAGGCACCACTGAGGGAGGGATGGATGAGTCATGAAGGTGGTGACTTCGTTAGTGGAGTAATCCATTGAGGAGTTCATAGAGAGACGGGGCTCTCAGGAGATGAAGCCTAGTTGAAGGCTGTTGGTCAAGGCCAATGTGCCTTTGATGGGTATATCTTATCGGTGGTCCTCTGCCTCTCTCTCTCTGCTCCCTGGCCACATACCTCTACCACCATCAGTCCTACCTCACTACAGGCCCATGACAGTGGAACTAAGCACATACTGGAATTTCTATAACCAAGATCCAAAAGAAATCCTTCCAACTTTATGTTGGTTCTCTCAAGTATTTTATCATAGAGCTGGAAAAGTGACCAACACAGCAGCATCTACTCTCCCTTGTCCCCTACCCCACCTCTGTGGATGGTGTTTCTTCTACCTAGTATGCACTTCTTCCAGGATGATTTGCAAGCTTTCGTACTCACCAAAGCCCATGGCACAACAGCCTTCTCTGAAACTTTCCCTGAATCCCTGTTACTTCTTTGGTAGAGTGAATCCATTTCTATGCCATCTGAGACTAAAGCATGTTCTACAATCATCATTCGTTCCACCGCTACTTAAGTATCAACAATGGAATAAAAGAAACCCTTTTCTTTGCCAGATTTATGTTCCAATGCACGATTCTCTGATCATATGAGACTGGGTTACATCCTGGGTCATGCTGATGATACCTCTAGCAGTGGATAGCATGAGTCTCATCTTTTAATCTCCAGGACCTCTGTCTCTTGATAGATATTCCAACCATTGTCCTTATATTTAGTCAAGAAGGATGTAAGTCATGACTAATACTCACCATGGAACCAGATACCTGCTTCTGCCACCAACAACCTGTATGATCTCAGTTCCAAAGCCAGCTTCCATTGTCGTTCCTATGTTTCTCACTGAAACAGAGATCCAGAGAGTGGGTGCTTGTGATTGAGAAAAGATACATGATCCATAGCGTGTCTAACATGATGTAAAATCACAGAGTTTAAAAAAACAAAACAACAACCAATAAAGCTCTGGGAAGATTCTAACTAGATTTGGATTCAGAGTTATCAGAAAGCTGCAAAAATCTCAGTCAGATTCTTCTTATCCTATGAACAGAGCCCACTGGCAATCTAATAGCCCATCTTCAGATCAATTGCATTGATCTTACATTGTAACAAAGCCACTTCCCGACAAGACCACAGCATGGTGGTGCATGCTGGCATATCCTGCCATCCTGTATGGCCTCATCCCTTCCTTTGTGCAGTGGCAACAGAGAGTGTGGTAGGCACAGCTTGGTCAGGAAGGTTTGACCTTCTCTGTGCTACTGGTGTGACAATGACCTTCTTCCTGCCGCAGACATAAATTTTGCACTGGGTGTGAATGGAAACTTCATCCAGACCTCCTACAAAAACAGAGGATTTGTCTCTAGAAGTAGGCAAGACTAAGAGAATCTCCATCATTGAAGAGCAGGATAAGAGGCAATCACAGCTTCCTCTCTTCACTCAGGAGTATCCATCAATTATAGGATAATGATCATTATTGACCAGATGGAATACCACCAAGCATTCCACATGGAAAATCAGAATCTCCTTTAACTCATCATTCCCAGAATGAGAAGAGGAGAATTGCCTATGTGGAGAGACATAACTGGACCCCAAAGAGCAAAGCCAACCAGTCTTCTGGTATCTACCCTCCTTAAAGAGATTTACCAGTGGAAGTAGTGAAAGTAGTATCTACCCTCCTTAAAGAGATTCGCCATTACTTCCACTGCCAACTGGAGTCACTGGCAATCCTGTAAACACAGCCTCCAAAATGCTGTGAATCCTGGCTCCAAAGCAGACACAGCACACTACCCCTTCATCCTATGTGACACCCCTGAAGTAGAGCTAGGATCTTCTACTCACAGCCATCATAGACCTAGGGTCAACCAAAACAAAGTTTAATCACCTGACTTAGAAATGTTTGACCCAATGCCTAGTATTTGTGCAGAAACTCATATCAACCAGCAGCCCACATAAAAGAACCTCAGAAAAGGCAACAGTTATCCTCACCCCTTCTATTAAGTGCTTACTTAGGGAGATGCATTTTTCTCTCTGAGGTCATCATAAGAACGCTTTATGATAGCATTGTCCTTTCCCATTGAGCGTTATTCTATCACTGAATAAAAGTTGAGGCCTCCTATCAAATAGTAGATGGGAGGGAGACTCACTTTACTTTCCCTGAGAAGGTAAGGTGGCCATAACATGATGAAATGTGTGGGGCTCAGGCAGATATATCATGAGCACAAAGATTGATCACAGCAGATTGGAGGGCATCTGAAATTACAGTCTCCCTCTGACTTACACCTGGATATGCACACACACCCCCACACACCACCCCCACACACACACCACACACCACACACACCACACACACCACACACACACACACACACACACACACACACACACACACACACACACCTCAGCACCTGTCTTAGGGCCCAAACCTTAATTTGAAGTGCAGTGTCTGACCCAACTGAAATGGAATCCAGGGAAGGTCGAATCCTATTAAGTCACTAGACCATAAAGCAGAAAGGTATAAAGTTGACAAATTGCTTCTCCCAGTGGCAGCAGCTGTGAGGCACTCAGCAAGCCTGGGCTCTGACCCAGGAAAGAGCCACCAGAGAGTCCCTCCTTTTTTCCTGGGGATGGCTGGAAATGTGCAACCAACTCCCTCCCCTAGGTGAAAGGGCTGGTGTGTTTAAGAGGTAAGTGTTTTGTTTGCTTCCCTGTGTTTTATTTTGTAATCCAAATAGAACCTTGTATAAGAGGCCAGGCCAGCCAGGTATGTGACTAATATGCCCATAATAAGCCTTAGAAAAATGACTGCTGATGGTTTTGCACAAGTTCAATGTCACAGGCAGGCATTCCAGTACCCTGCCCTCATATTCTTAGGTAAGCCTGTGATTGCTGAGGTCAGTCATGTGACTGCCAGGTGTGAACTATGGTCACCCCATCAGCCTGGTTGATTGCCTCCAGGAGGAGAGAGACAGGATCTGTGTTTAGTTCATCTATATTATCCCATGTATTCCTCCCTATAAATATACAAGGTTTGTATGAGGATCGCCATTGTAAAAACTGTTTGTATGAGGATCGCCATTGTAAAAACTGTTTGTATGAGGATCGCCATTGTAAAAACTGAGCCATAAGTAATTCAGCAAGGAGAGTTTATAATACCTTGGATCCTTGCAAGATTACATCTTCTTTTTTTTTCTTTTTCCATATTTTTTTATTGTAATTAGTAAAAGGGTTACATGATATTTGCCAGATAGAAGGTGCATTAATTCACATACATTGATACCCTTTCACATGTCTTGGTACCCATTTCCCTCCCCCCCCCACAGCCCCCACCTATCTTGGTTTTCCCCCCTTCCCTATCAAATTTCAAATATCCAAATACAAATAAATTCAATATATCAGATAACAAAGTGAGATACTATACCAATATGAGATAACCAAGGGACAGCAAAGGAGATGAGAGACAACATAGTACATTAAGGACAACAATCATTCATTATATGGCTTTGGACCTCCAGATTACATCTTCTTGAGGGAACTCAAGACTGCTTTCAGTTTATCTATGGCCTGATTTTCCTTATTGCCTCCAAAGCCAAACTCTACTCCAGAACTGCCTCGCCAAAACATTAGAAGTCACTCACAACCTCCATCTCACCTGCTGCCCTCTCTGTTCTCAGTGAAACAATTTATTCCATTCCAAGCCTTCGTGAAGGCCCTTACCACTACTCAGAGACACACTAAGAATTTTGTGTCCAAATTTGTGCTGTTGGTCCCCAGACCTCAAGACTTGTCTGCTCATTCAGCCTTGAGGATTCTTACGTATTGCTTCACTGCCAATGACAGCCTTTGACATCATTGTTACCTGCCTATGACAGCTCCTAAACATGGCCCTCAGTTCTCACAGCAGACCCTTGGGTTTGATGAGCTGTTGCAAAAACCTTCTGACATTAATTCATACCAAATCTTGACATGGTGTCTCCTAGAATTTATAAGCATGCAAATACCTATAGTGTACTTAGAATAGCAGCCAGCAAAGAATAAAAGTCCAATACACACTAGCTCATATCTTCCTACTTATCAGTCTCTGCTCCACAGAGAAGTTGTCTGCCTGGAGCAAGTTGCACCTGTGCCTGCGGTGGAAGATAAAGGGGTTGGTTCTGAGGGGTGATTTAAACAGTGAAGAGTACCTCTAGGCTTTCTGTATACTTCCAAGAGGCTAGGGCATCCTTCTCATTTGGACCATTGGAAAAAAAAACTGACATCACCAGGTCCTGTATAATCTTCCCAAATGCACCATCTTCTGATTTCAATCTATCTACACTGAAAGAGACCATTCTGGCCAATTCATTTTTGTTCAGGGCTAGATCCTTCCTTCTAGAAAATACATCTGCCTCCTGCAAAATCCTTCAGGATGACTCATCTTACAGGCCCTCTTGACCCTGGAGACCATGTGTGTTCTCAAAGAAAAAAAGAGACAGAGTTCAAGCGCCTCCCATTCTCTCTTTACTACTGCCCCAACCCAAGTAAGCAACACCATCCACGTGAACTGCTCATGCAAATCCATTCTTCAGCTGTACCTGGGAGAGTTCCTGCTGTAACTTTTTTCTGCATTATGTCAAACATTTTAATGCATACACTTCACAATAATAATAACAATAATAATAATATTAAAAATCCGGGAAATACTTTGAGTAAAATCTGGTTTCCTCCTAGATACAAAAGGCCATGTTGGATGAGGCTAAATGAAAGGATCTCCAGGATATGGAAACAAGACCTATATATTGTGTGATTGTTATTCTTAATGTACTATGTTATTTCTCATCTCTTTTGTTATCCCTTGGTTATTCTCATATTGCTACAGTATCTTACCTAGTTATCTGGTATATTGTATATATGTATGTTTATATGTTTATATATATATTTGTTTATATATGTTTGTATATATGTAGGATATGGAAGAGGAAAACAAGATGAGGGGATGGGATTGCAGGGAGGGAAATGAGGACAAAAGCATGAGAAGGGGTATCAATGTATGTGAAGTAATGCACCTTCTATCTGGCGAATATAATGTAACCCTTCTATTAATTACAATAAAAAATCTGGTTTCCTATATATTCTCTATAGTCTATTTCTTTTCTTTTTTTTCATTTTATTTTTTGTTATCGAGTTACGTATATAGGGGTTGCAGTTACATTCGCCAGCTAGTGGGTACATTACTTCTCACACATTGATTGGCATTTCTTTACGCAAAGAACTTATCAGGGCTCTATTACAGAAGCACTTGTCCAGGGACCAGGAATAGAAACAGTTGGTATAAATAAATAAATAAATAAATAAATAAATAAGTAAATAAATAAAGCAAGCAAGCAAGCAAGCAAGCAGACACCAGTAAAGCTCCTGAATTAGAATGGAAGAATTTGCACAGTTCATTAGAAGCACATGAAAGGATGAAGTCAGGTCTCCCTGTAGAGAGTATGACCTGAGGCCATTCTATTCCTAGCCAAAGCCTGCTTCTATCAAGTTGTAGCTAAAATTCACATCCCTGGGGACCTCTTTTCAGTGAACAGTTCAAAGGTCCAGTAAAAGCCAGTCTGAAAACAAGATCACTGACTAAATTTCCCTAACAGAGTAGGGAGTACAGTTTGACCTAGGCAATAATAAGACTTGAAGTTTGGAGTGACAGGTAACTATGAGTTCCCAGTCCTCCAGGATTCGAGGATGAGGGGCCATCTGGGAATCTCACCAGCAACTAAAAGGATGCACTTGACAACCTTCTCAACTGTAGTGGTAGGCTATTCACTAGGTATGAATAGTTCAGAAAAGATTTGTGGCTTGTAACCTGCAAGGTCATTATTACTTCATTGTATATGAGGATAATTAGAAAACATTTCACTCAGGCCAGGATTTGCTTTCCTTCAGAGAGGCTACTTAATTCTTATATACATTTCACTGCTACTGAAATGCCAGAAGGCATTAAGAAAAATTCCATTTCCTCTCTCACCTACACTCTCCTTATGCCCTCACAAGCACAAGAATTCAGAGGCAAAGGTGGAGGAAGACACTCATCTTTGCTTAGTCAAGCTTTCAAAGTTCCTAATTGAATTCAGGAAGATGTGATTATTTTCATTAGCCTGTTCTCTCTACTGAAAAGTAAAAGGAAAGAATCGGGATGCGTGACCAAGTTCTAGCTTCTTATATGGTAATCCAAAGATTACTTCCAGTCCTAGAATGTAGATTTTGTTTAGGAATTCAGGATAATCCCTTCCACCGGTGTGTTTATGATGCCAATATTTTTATAGCTAGCCAAAATCTGCATCCTAAAGCTCAATAATCATTGAAAATTTCAGTGCACTAAGGAGCAAACTCATCATCTCTTCCTCCCCTCGCCCCCTCTCTCTCCCTTCCTTCCTCCCTCTCTCCCTCTCTCATCAGTGTCTCATTATTGAGGCTTGAACTCAGGGACCGGTACTGTCCCTGATCTCTTCACTCAAGACCACTTTGAACCTTGAGTCACTGCTCCATTTTTGGTTTTCTGGTGGTTAAGGTGATAAGAGTCTCATGGACTTTCCTGCCCAGACTGGCTTCAGACTGCAATCCTTAGATCTCAGCCTCCTGAGTAGCTAGGATTACAAGCATGAGCCCCAGCGCTTGGCTGTTATGTCTCTTGTTGGTTAAGTACATTCAGTTATGAGCCAGGCTGGGAGTTTGGCCTAGTGGTAGAGTGCTTGCCTAGCACACATGAAGCCCTGGGTCCAATTCCTAGGTACCATATACACAGAAAAAGCTGAAAGTGATCCTGTGGCTCAACTGGTAGAGCACTAGCCTTGAGAAAGGACAGTGCACAGGCCCTGAAAACATCTAAGCCCCAGGGATAATATCCAGTTACTCATATCAGAAACCTGTGTCACCTCACCATTCTCTTACCTTATCCCCAAATATCCTTGATACTACCTTATTAAAACCAATATCTCTATTTTTCTCAACCCCAAGCCAAAGTCCGTAGCACTTCATACATTAATTCCTTGAATCACTTTTCCTAAGTATTCTAAAACTAACACGCCTTGGGGTTGCCTACCCTCTTTGTCTAGTGTAAACCTAGTTGTCATAAAATTCTCAGTCCTTTTTTTTTCCCCAGTTCTGGGCTTGGGCTGAGGGCCTGAGCGCTGTCCTTGGACTTTCTCAAGGTTAGAGCTCTACCACTTGAGCCACTGCACCACTTCCAGCTTTTTCTGTGTATGTAGTACTGAGGAATCTAACCTGGATCTTTGTGCATGCTAGGCAAGCACTCGACCACTAGGCCAAACTCCTGGCGTGTCATAAAATTCTCTTTCAGGATAGATTCCAACTTTCCTACATTCCCTGAAAAACTTCTCAAAATCTGTTGCATTCTCTATTCCCTTCCCAGAATGCGCTCTATTCTAAGGAAGTCTGTACCTACCTTTCTCATTGGCTTCCTTTACACCAGTTTAGTGTTTTGTGGTAAATGCCCTAAGGAAAGATTGAATTTTTTTTCTCTGTTTGAAAATCACTATTAAGTGAACTAATAAAATTAACTCATTTTTAGTATTGGTGATTGCTGACAGACTTGGGCTTGGCAATACCAAAAATGCAATTTTCCTTGCTCATTATGGTGGCTTCCTTCCCTGACTTCTGCTTATTTGGGTTCCCTCTGCTCAACTCATCCTAACCTGAATCTTTAGTAGCTTCAGATATTGGTGCCAACATATCTATTTTTCTGATTGTGACCTTATGCTTTTGATCAGGACATGAGTAACTCTGTACAATTTTAGGGGTAACCACCATTTATCTTATTTTAGGGAAGAGTAATGGCATACTGTAAAGTCTGTTTCCTTTACCCAGTGCTAGAATGTTGAATATTGGAATCTGCTTAGACAGTTAAGAAAATTATTTCTTAAATCTCAACACACTTGAATAGGAATAGATGGTTTTATTTGCCTTCCATTCTTTCTTTTATTCTGCTTCTTCCCTGTGGATTTATCTTTTTCTTCTTTGCTTATAATTTGCTTTAAGGGGAATCTATGCAGGACAAATTTTCCAAATCTTTTTATATTTAAAAAAATCTGTTAATTTTTGCTCTCACATTTGAATTTCATTTAAAACTCAATTGAAACTTGGAAATAAGAACTATTTTTCTCTTTGATATTTGCAAATGCTGCTCCATTGTCTGCTACCTCCATTATTGCTACTGGAAAGTCCAGTGTCGATCTGATTCATATTCCTCCCTGAGCAAACTCACTCCATTGAGACTACTCACCCCACTGCACTGGGCCCTAAAACTTCTAGAATATTTTTTAAATAATCTAATATCTCATTGATCTCATCACATACTCTCTTTTATGCATTTAGTGTTTCTTTATTCTGTTTGACATCTTAAGAGTATCTTTCAATCTAAGAACTTGTTAGTTATTGAATTCCTGTGAAATGGTCTTCTATGATGAGTGCAAATTGACACTGGATTACTCTGCTATTCAGCTCATGTGCCAATGTTTCTTATTTCCTCAATCTAGTTTTAAATATCTGTGTCTGGTTCCAATTACTCTGACTGGAATGAACAACAAATGGATTCTAAAAGAACAACCTCATTAAGTAGAAAAGTCATATTAACTGGAACTTGATTAAGTAGCTAACTAGATCAAGTATTGAAACAAATATATCTTACTAAAATTTTTTTTGCTGCAGAAGTGTGTGAACTTCTTGGGAGAGTCAGGGTTCTGAGACCTTTGACAGAGTAAGAGAAAGCAAGAGGATGATAGTTCTGGATAGACTTTCAGCCATACTTCTAATGTGGCACTCTTTTTTTTTTTGCCAATCTTGGGCTTAAGCTCAGGGCCTGAGCACTGTCCTTGGATTTTTCTCAAGGCTAAAGCTCTACCACTTGAGCCTCAGCACCACTTCCGGCTTTTTCTAAGTATGTGGTACCAAGGAATCGCACACTAGGCAAGCACTCTACCACTAGGCCAAACCCCCGGCCATGTGGCACTCTTTTAAGGGCATCATTCCAAGTCTCTCTGTCTGGAATTATCTTTCTCACTTCTCCCTTGGCTGTCTGTGTCATGCTTACTCATTCTTCCATATGCGTGTGAATGCTTTTGAATTTGGGGAACTTCTTATTTTTTGTTTTGTTTTTGGAAGTCAGGTGCCCTTGGTTCTGGGTGAGTAAACTTCTGAGACAAGTGAATGGCAAGTCTGCCATTGTGATTTTACTTAAAAAGCAGGTGGTAATGTATAAGAAACCAAGATTGGCTTCCTGATTCCTACCAAGGCTTTGGAGGTCAATATACCTTAACAGCAACAAGAACAAAAGACACTAATTCCTTGACAACTTGTATACATTTCAAAGTACTTTAAAAAGTACTTTCCAATGATATCCACTGTGTATGAACTGGAGAGACAACTCAGATGGCCTTATTACTATTGTCCTATGACCTTGTGGGTATATATCTTCTCAATTAAACTATTATTTTGTCCTAGGGTTTATATTTAATAGCTATTCTCATCCCCAAGGCATATAGCTGGTGGATGACTTTGAACTCCTTAAAAAAAGCAATGAGTTCCAAATAACAAAAGCAATGTGTTAGAAGATGTTATTATTAACTCCCTAGCCATCCTTCAGAGTGTCAAAACTACCCTCCCGTGGAGCCAGGGAGTCTAATATTGGTACAAATTCTCTGGGTCTTGACATTTTGTTTCAGAGTTTTAATTGACTCCAGACTCACACATCATGAGTCCCATGAAAAAAAAACCACATCCGTCTGTAAG
The DNA here is from genome assembly GCF_031878675.1 of Megascapheus bottae. NCBI lineage: Eukaryota > Metazoa > Chordata > Mammalia > Rodentia > Geomyidae > Megascapheus > Megascapheus bottae. Next base: position 13,909,878 of record NC_143532.1, on the reverse strand, counting down.
ATCTCACTACCACCCACCCCCTAAAACTGTCTGAAACTCTGAGGACTCCAGAGGACAGGTAGAGATATTTTTTTTAGATCATTAGCACCCTATTTTCAGAGGCAGAAGTGGTAATATTTGCCAGGGTCTGTGATACAGTTCCCTGCCATGTATTATATAGGTTTATTCTTAAAAATATAAATAAATAAATTCCATGTGCAATAGTTCTGGCTTTCTCAAGCTTTCCTGGTCAAGGTATTGTCCCTTCTCTGACAAAACAAGAAAAAGTAAAAACAAAGTCTTAATGTCCATGGTTGTCTACCATGAAAGAAACAGAAAAGAAGGGAACTGAGAATAATTTAGCGTTATCCAAAGCTTGCCAATTGCTCTCACTGGCACAGACACCCACATATACCAACCCACATTGTATATATAGAAACATACAGAGACACAGGCACAGACATAGATACAAATACACATTTTTCCACTCAATATAATCTTTGGAGAGAGGTACAGCTACCTCATAAATAGATTCTTAAAAAATACTGAGGGATGGAGCAATAAATACCCCCAAATATTGGATTCACCCCTAGACTTGAATGAATTAGGAATGGTAATATTTCTCCCATTTGTGGACAGCATCTGTTTTGTTTTGTGTTGTTTTTCATTCCTATGTCTGTCTTGGAATCTGGCACTTAGTAGGCGGGCTGGTTTGTTATTGATTTTTAAATTCAACCTTCTTAAAAAATTTAAATCCATGAATACATAAAAATCCATACAAAGTATGTGAAGGGGAGTCACTCTTAATAAAAGACCATAGCCCAGCTCATTCTTTAAATGCATGGCTTTGAATCTGATCTTGTCCTATGACCTTATTTATTTGAAAAAAGTCCCTTAAACTGTTCCAACTTTTCTCACCCAGAAAAGTTTTCATGGCACAATAATTTCTTCCAGTAATCTTTAAGAGTCCTGAGTGGAGTTTTAACGTAGTGTCTCTGGGAAGCTGGAACATCTGAGGGGAAACCATCCCTAAACACACGAACTGCAGGCAAAGGAAAGAGATAGATCTACACAAATGTGCCTGCCCTCTGTGCTTATTTTTGATGCCAAGTGACAGTCTCTGGATTTTAAATATCAGTAGTGGGCTTTCCATGTCTAACACTCCTCCATCTTATTTTTTGTTGTTGGTCGTGGGACTTGAACTCCGGGCCTGGGCCTTGTCCCTGAGCTCTTCAGCTCAGGGCTATCACCCTATGCCTTGAGCCATAGCGCCACTTCCACACTCCTCCATCTTGAACTGATCAGTTCTTGAGATTGAACCAAAATATGCTGAATTATGGAAGACTTAAATACATTTTGAAAATTTATTCTATTTGTTATTTTTTTCATTGTCTTTAAACTGTCCAAAGTAGTTTCAAGTTGACATGTCACTTTATCCATCTTGATAAAGGCCACTCTTCCATCATTACCCCATCTCTCCCAACCCCATTCATCCCCCCAAGTTAGCTAACTTGTTCCATTTTCACATTTGAATGGCAAATATTATGACTTTATTTACCCACCCTTTCTCTTTTCATTTGCCTGCTTTTCCTCTCCCTTACTTTGCACTATTTTAATTAATTAATTTTCTGTTTTGTTTTATGTGGTACTAAGTAATTGAATGCAGGACCTCATGCATGCTAGGCAAGGACTCTACAACTAAGCCACATTCCCAGCCCCTTGCACTATTTTTAAAATTCTTCCAAAAGCACAAGGGTAGCAATGTTTGGCGAATATAATGAAACACTTCTATTAATTTCAATAAAAATATATTTTAAAAAAGAATTCATGGAGCTGGAAGCAGTGGCTCACACCTGTAATCCTAGCTACGTAGGAGGCTGAAATCTGAGGATCAAGGTTCAAAGCCAGCCCTGGCACTAAAGACCCTGAGACCCTTGTCTCCAATTAACCTCTAGAAAACTGGAAGTGGTGCTGAAGCTCAAGGTGATAGCCTTGAGCTCAAAAGCTCAGGGACAATGCCCAGGCACAGAGTCCAAGTCCCACAACTGACAAAAAAAGAAAGAAAGAAAAAGGGAAAAGAATTCATGGAAATCTACCTAGTTTGGATTATATCTGTCATAGTGACACAAGAATTTAGTAACTATGTAGGTCCCTCAATCCTGAGCCTAGCATTTCAACTTAATATAAAATATTGCTACTGAATCAACAACCTGTCCTGCAGGCTGGAATAAAAGATGCCTAAGGATCTAGTGGAAACTTGCAGATTGCTACTTCATTTCTTTTTCCTTTTCTCATTGCTTTGCTCACTCATTTAATACTGGGCTCATGTTAGAGAGCAAAGCCTGGGGACCCCCTGTTTGAAATCCCCCAGCTAGGCTTCTTCTGTGTCTGCCTACACCTCCCCATATTACACCTGCTTAACTTTTAATGTATGTGATCGCCATTGTGAGTTTATCAGCCATCTGCCCTCCTAGATAGATATCCCTTAAGGCCAAGCCTGAGTCTTATTTACATCTGTAACACTCTATCCCCAACAAGGAGCTCAGTACAACATTGGTGTTCCATCTAGGACTGTTGATTGACTGGAATAAATAGTTTTGTGTCTCATTATCAAATATAAATCTTCCCCCAAAGAAGCTTTCAAACTGATGGAAGCTATGCAAGATGTTTGTTTCCGTCCTCCTCATCATCTTCATAATCACTCATCTCATTTCAGTAGCTGTGTTTCCTGGATTTAATTTGTTTCCCCAATCTTCATTATCTTGTAAGCAGTGGGAGGCTGGGCTGAAATCCAGGCCTCCTGGCTGTGGGTCTGCTCATCTCTCTTACAACATTATTACCATTAGCTGGAGGAAGACCCATGGAGGTCCATGCAGTGGAAGAGACAATTTTGAAACCACACATCAAAACCATTGCCTGAAGGAAAGACGAGAAAGAAAGTCACCATTCAGAGAACAACAACCCTGTCCCGACATGGGGCATGTCATTCTTTTTAATTCTCTGCAGGAACCCTGTGAGGTAGGTAATCATTTTTCAGATAAGGATAGAGTTGCTGTGAATTTTCTGCGTAAGACTGAGAATATGAGTGAGTTAGTCACTACCCTTCAAGCTAAGGACACACTCTGGATCTCCTAAGGGCGTGTGAACCTAGCTTCCTAAAGAATCTCACAATTTTATCTCTAGATAGAGCAGAAACATCTACTAACAAGGTAAATTTTATTGGAGGCCAAGTAGGAAAGGAGAATTTGAGAAAGATAAACCAAAAGTAAAGTAACTCAGCTTTTTATGATTAGGTAGTCATTGAAGCTAAAAGAGAGATTGAAGAGACATGTCTATTGAACTTGTTTCTGTCATTACACAAAATGATTGGGCTCTAAGGCTAGATGCACTGTGTGTGACTCCCCTCCCCTGACTGTATGGCACACAGGCTAACACCATGAGAACTTACCAGATCTGGAAGAAACCCCTTGAAATTGTATGGGACACCCAGGCACTGGCTTTAGAAACAATCTAGGAACCAATTTATCACCTCAGTTCCTATTCTGTTGGCATAACAAAATACCCGAGACTGGATCACTTATAAAGAAACGAAGTTTCTTTCCATTCAAGTCTTGAAAAGCTGGGAAATCCAAGATGGGACAGGTGCATCTTGTAGGAGCTTCATTCTATTTCAGCGTATTGCAGAATGTAGAAAGACAGACTGGACCAGAAAGGATGGGGAAGAAAGATGAAGATGCCAAATTCATTCTACAACCTTTTCTCACAGGAATCCAGTCTCATGACTCAATGGGCAAGAATTCTTTGACTCCTGCAAGAAAGAACTCTGTCTCACAAGAGCAATGCTCATGAAAACCCCTTCTGACCCTGAGGCACTAGGGATGGGAGGGAATGCACATATTGGAATCGAAGCAGACATACTAGTTTGAGATTTGTCAGAAATTAAAAGTTCATCCTGCTACCCTATATATTTATAGATGTGACAAATCTGGCAGTTCTACCTGGGCTTGTTTATCTATTTGCTTGCTTATTTAGTAACTATGAGGAAACTCCTAGGAGACTTCCCCTCTTATGTCATTGACCAGAACTGAGGCATATGCCTGTGGCTACTGCAACCCTTCACAAAAGTGTGTGTGTGTGTGTGCAATCTCCATGGATGACTTGAATTGCAGTGCATAACACAGGCCTCATGAGGCAGGGAGACAGGAGAGATCAGAACCAGAAAGGCAGTCAGCAGAGATGCCCCCATGACTGTCATTAAGGCAGGACTCCATACCACTCTCTCAACCACCAGTCTCCTTAGGACTTGTCTGGCAGCGCAAAGGAGGAGGTTGGATGCATGTGCCTTTACTTCTGGGCGTGTTCTTTAAGAGCTCCTGCTTACGTTCCTCACTTTCTCCAAAATAATGACTCAGAAGTCCTGCTGCAAGAAGAATATCACCCTGTACCACAAGTTATTTTCTGTTCAGAGTGATAAATCCAACTCTGTTTCCTGGGTGCCCATAAGCAAGAAATCTCACCTTGAAAGCTTTTTTTGCCCAATTGAAAGCATTCATCATAAGGAAATGAAATTTCTTCTAACTTGGACTACCTTCTTTTTGTTTTACCAGTTCCAAAAGATGCTTTAGCATTGCTTAACAGCCACTCATGTTTTCATTCTCTTTTGCCTTTTCATCAACGTTCTGAGGAGTACCAGATATACCCTGGGCATTGGTAGACGGGCACAGTTGATAACAGGTGAACACTGTGGATTCCTCCCTGGGCTTCCTGATCTTATAGTCCCAGAGAAGTGACACAGATATAAACATTGCCAGTCTGTTTAGGGAGTTCCTTTGCGGAATTACAAAGACAGTACAAGAGCATCTCTGTAAGAGAGAATCCTTTTATCCCAGGTTAACTGGGAAGAGTTCAGAGAGAAGATGATATCTGAACTGGGTCTTGAAAGGCAAATAAGATTTCACCAGTCAGAAGAAAGACCCTTCAAAGCATGTTCTGGAAACAGAGGTTTCTATGTGGACAAAGAGGAGTTCTGATGGTGGTAATCAATATTGAAACAAGATAGAGGGCCTGCTTTCTTAAGCCCTGAGGACAAAAAAAATGCAAGCGTGTTTTGGTGAGCATCTGATAGACAATTACTTTTGATGCATCAATCCTTAAAATGCCTTTGCTGGCAACATTAATTCACATAGTTGATACTAAAGCCTCTTAACAAAGATTGTTGTCAACAACACATTTCTGAAAAAAAAAAAAAGGTGATACAATATCCTGGAGCAGTACTTAAATGCAACAAGAAGATGTCGCCTGCTAGGTATTTGCTTCATTCATAGCATGGATCCCAGAAGAATGGCCACATTTCACAAGCAACATTTCCCTGCCTGCCCATCTCCTGGTGTTTTATAACATCATCAGCCTAAATGAGGCACCAAGAAGGACGAGAGGTGGTTTTCAGGTTGGAAATCAGTGTCTCTTCCCTATTGCAGGAAGCTGACATCTCATTTTTTAAAGGTGACACGCCATTACAAAGATTCATTGAAAGGTTAACATTCAAGCCCACTCTTGAACAATCTTAAGTGGCATGCGAGGCAGAAAGGGACTCTCATCAGGTGTAATGACTCTTCTGCCTTGAAATGCAGTGGAAGGATGCACGCCCCAAGAAAATAGAGCATATGTTGGGTAAATAAACACACTCAAAATTTAAAAAAAAGCAGAAGAGAGGATTTTTTTTTCCCTGTTTCAAAATGGCAAGGCCCTTGCATGTCAGTGACAAAGCAATGCAAGTTAAAACATGGGAGCCATTAGAGATGTGTGTGAGCTAGGCTACGACGGTATATACACACAGCCAGGGCACTGCACAAAATGTTGATGTACCAGGAGGACACTCTGGGTTTTGGCCCGTGGCATTTAGGTACCATTTTGTCATTGTGGATAGTTTCTAGGAATGGCACCCTCCTACATCAGAGCTCTTTTTGAGAAAACTCTTTCCCAAATCAAGAGACTTTATGAGTTTCAGTTTGAGAGAAGAGAGAGACAAAGATAGAGATGAAGAAGGAGGGAGGGAGGGAGGGAGGGAGGGGAGTCAGCATTACTCCAAAGATTCTACCACTTCAGATTGCCCCCTAAGACCAAATTGAGCATCTGTCTACTGAAAGTGACTTGTTCACCAGACTCTGGATGGGTTGGGAATCTCATTTTGCTAGCTAAGTTCAGATGGTGCCCTTTCCCTGTGTTCCCAGTGGCTTCCTCTCCCAAGCCCCTTGACCACTTTCGGCTTCTAGTCAACTTTCTTATGACAACTACAGCCTCTGGTATTTCTGCTCTCTATTTGAAAAGGAATCACTTGATAACCTTTAAAATGCCTCTTTAGAGGAAGAGAAAAAAATAGCCATTTATATTTCTGCTGCAATCCTCATGGCGCTGCCTGCCTCTGAGCTGCCTTCCCTAGCTCCCCTGTTCCTTGGGCTTTGTTAACAGCCTCTCTTTGAGCTTGGGGTGAGGAATGGTAATTCAGCTAGTTGCAGGGGCAGCAGGAGGCAAGGCTGAGAGGTTTCCAGAAAGCCAGCAGGCAAAGCCAGGTTTTCAATAGAAAAGGGCAAAAGAGTCAACAGTTTTCTTTGTGTGTGTGTGTGCGCGCACGCGTGTGCGTGTGCGTGTGTGTGTGTGTGTGTGTGTGTGTGTGTAAGAGAGAGACAGAGAGACAGAGACAGAGTGAGAGAGAGAAAGATAGCGAGACCAGAGAGACAGAGACAGACAGACAGACAGGCAGGCAGGCAGGCAGAGACAGAGAGAAACAAAGACACAGAGAGACATAGAAACAGGGACAGAAACAAACAGAGACAGAGGCAGAGAGATAGAGAAAGACAGAGTCAGACCTAGAGACAGAAAGAGAGAGGAGACAGAAAGGGAAACTGGGAAACAGAGAGAGAAAAAAAGAGGGAGGGAAATTATAGCAAGGAAAGAGATAGCAGGGACAGGCAAACATTAATTAGACACTTTTCCAAATGAATTTAACTTTTAGGAAGAATTGGCATTTACAGGCTGGTTTACAGAATCTCCATCTTTCCCACTTCACTATTAAACCCGGTATTCCTAGTTCTATCGTTTTAATACAACGGACATCATTTCCCAAAAAGCAACGTGCTAGAGCCATGGTTCTGCTCTTAGGAGGGGAGGCTTTCATAGTAATGTAAGATGGGAATGATTCCTTTCTTCGGGCAGACCCTGAACTGAGAAAAACTGTGTGACCCTGCACTGAGTATCCAGGATCTAGATACACAACAAAGACCAAGAGCATAACTTCTAAAGTTACCACTGGGTGTAGTGGGAGGTTAGGAGCCTGCAACTTCCAGCTCTGACTCTTGTTTTCCATTTTTCATTTGGTGTGGCTCATTTCACTTCTCACTAACACAATGATAAGCAGGTATCTTGAAGGCCTGGTATCCTATGTCCCTCAAAAGACTTCTGTCCAGGGACCAGTCCTTCCCTTATTCCCTTTCATGTGGCTGAGACAATCTAAGGTATGAGAAGATTTTACCAAACCCTCAGGAAGGAAGTGATGTAAAATAAGCCAAGAAAATATAAAGTCCATATGCATTTGTATGAATTGGGGGTGGGGAGGTTATATCTACTTTTAAACCTGGAAAACTTTCTGTCACCATGACACTCACTCTTGATACCAAGAAGGTATCAAGCCTCATTCTAACTACTAATTCAATTTTAAAAGATCAGGCTGCCACATAGACGAACCCTGAGGACTTTATGACAAGTGAAATAAGACAAAATGGCAAGAATTTCATTATTGGTTCCACTTATATGAACTGGATAAATGTATACATATTAATGAGTCACCATGTGATGTTTCTAAACCTACAGGCATTCTGCAACAACATAAATAACATCTATCACCTCAAATATTTATCATTTCTTTTGGCCAAAGAATATTTAAAACCCTTTCTTCCAGCTTTTTGAAATATGTAGTATACTGTTTCTCTCTACAGATATCCTACTGGGTAACAGCACCGCAGAATTTCCAATTCCTATCTAAATGCAACTGAGTACCAATTGATCAACCTTTCCACATCCCTCTCTCTTCCCATTTCTTAGCATTAAAGTGGAAATAAAAAAGAGTGAAGACAGTACGTTTTATGGATATCTTACTATAGTTAATATTTAAAAAAAATTCAGAGCCAATCATGATTTAGCCTTTTTTGGGGGGCTTGGGTCTACTGTCTTCATTGACCTTGAAATGTTTAGGTCCCACTCAGTGGAGCTAGTAAACTACAAGGAATTTCTCAATCTTGTTGGAGAAAACAGAGGTTTATTATTATTATGATTATGATAGCTTTTTTAAACTTAACTTTTAATTTTAAACTAACCAAATTCACTCATCCAAATAGCTTTCATTTTATTCAAGCTAAGAACTAAGGGCACACATCAGGGTTAGCAAAAGCCAAAAACAGGTATGTCAGACTATTAAGCCTTCAGGATTCATCAAAAGACAAGTCTATGGAAGTGGCAAGATCTGTCAATTCCTTTATGTTAATTAATTGTCTTATCCTTTTATTCTCCTGGACATTCAATAAATAATACTTTTCTCATCAGTGGTTTTCAAAATCATGGACCATAAGATATGTCATCCTTCTATTCAATAGGTTTTTTTTTTAAAAAAAAAAAAGCTTATACACAATTAACTAATCAATGATGGGTCCCAGTGACATTTACTAAACTCCTACAATGAACTAAAATGTAGGCAAATGCAACAATGTGGTCAAAAGTTACTCATTGAATTCTGTTTATAATTCCAAAATGGTTAGGGGTATTATTTTTCACCATATTCTCAGCAGCACACTTAATTCTTCTATTAATCTATTTTTTTTCCTGGAAGCATCTACTTTGAGTAGTCTCAATCTGAGTTTATGCATCACTGTTGAACTCATGGCTTTGGAGCTCAGAGTAATGATCAATATGAGTTAATGCTATCAAGCAGGGTGGGAAAGGATGAACTCTATGCATTTGTAGCAAGCTCGGCTTTTCCTCAGGGATGCCCTTCTTGTAATGAAATTCTTGTGGATTCCAAGTGTCTACTGTATTTAAATCACTTAGGCCCCAGGAGTCTGGTATGCTGGTATGCTGGTATCACTGAGAAAGCCTCTCCAGTGGGTTTTGTGAGATAACAAAATAAAAACACACTTGGGGTCTATAGACTTTGTCCTGGGGAAGCAAACAGGCCACTGGGTTTCCATTCAGACACCAGGGATGTCCCTTACAAAAGGGAGCAATCCAATAATAATTTCCCCAAAGGGAGCCGAGCAAGCCAGCAGCATGTGGGCACTTGTTTCCTCCTCGGGCTCATGAATGCATTTGACATAATCAACAACTGCCCAGCCTGTTAGCTGTGTCCTAACACACAGGCTTGCTTCTTCAAGATGGACATGCATTTCTCCAAATTAAATAGGAGTCAGGGGCACTCTGGCTTTTAACCAGGATGTGGGGTGGAGAACCACTCTCCTAAAATGGATTATTTATAACTGTGCCTTTCTCCCAGTGCCCCTAAGACTTGCTAACATAATCCTGTTAAAGGATTAAAAGACAGAATAAAGCCTTCCTCAGCTCCACTGCCTGAGCTGGGCTGAGCTGGGGCATAGATGAGATGCAGGGTCTTGGGTTTTGCTGGGGAAGGGGAGATGTCCAACTCCCAGGCTAGATTCCAGGCTTACTGAGTTAGAGATTTGCAAACATTGCCTTTTCAAGCCTCCATTTCCTACTCTGTAAAATCAGCATTATAACAAGGAAAACATGGCTAAATGAATGACACCACCAAGCCATTCTCTTCTGTTGAGCTTTGCTATGGGCTGGACTAACAATAGATGAGCTCTGGGATGCTCTGTAATGGGAAGGGAAAGAAAGTACTACCAGATCTACTTGGTGTTGCTAATACACACATTCTTATACTTAATCCTCAGACCAATGCAAGATAGTGGTTCATTATTGCCATGCTAAGAGTGAATGCAAACAGGCCTAGAGAAATGGAATGACAGAGTGAAATCTGCACCAACAGCAAGGATATTCCACCACAGGCACCTGTCTCCTGGAACCCCACTATGCCAATGTCTGGAAACATAGAGGGAGGAATTCACAAATGAACTTCTTGTCTCCTCAGTTGGGAGGCAGAAAGTAAGAAAACGGGGTTGATTGGGAGGACCTCTTCCAAGTTACAGCCTGAGGTTTCAGGAAGCACGCATGGCTGCAGGCTACACCAGATCTCTGTAGTCACCTACATGGAGCATAGCCAGAAATGAGAGATCATCTGGAGATAAGAGATGGGCAACGAGGCCACTCAGATCTAGAGAGCTGACACATTCCTACATACCTGTCCCTCAAAGACCAGCAAGGGTTGAACCCATGCTGCATTTGTTCCCTGTGTCTGGCTATTCTGGCCTCCCCTTGGGGCTGATTAGTTTATCTTACTCTTCCAATCTCTGGAACACACACTGCCCTGAGGATCCTTCTTAAATTCTTCACTGGGAGTGGGAGACTTTGTCCCAGACTGCCACAGAATCTTGCACTCTGCCTCTCTTGCGTGTCTAATACTCTAATTCGCTGATTTCGGTCCCAACTATAAACTTCCAAGAGGAAATACACTTGGTCTATCTCAGCAGCTCCTGTTCACAGTATCCAATCCAGCCAATGAAGACTGTTAAAAAACATCATCTAATGATATCATTAGATATAGCAGATAGGAAATCTTGCTTATACTACACATCTGTGTGCCCCTAAGAAAAGGTGCAAGCTATGCATCTCTGCAGTGCAGAGGGTTCTAGCTTGTCCATGGAAATGTTTCTGACATGGTTCGTTCATGCATACATCACTGAATGTGAATTTTAGTGCCCGGTTCTGCTACAACACACACACACACACACACACACACACACACACACACACACACACACACACACACCTCACCCAAATAAAAGTTATAAGATAGAAAGAATCTGACTGTGTGGCATAAAAATACATAAGTGACACAAACATGGCAGGGGTTGGGCCTGGAGAGACAAGGTGAACAGGAAAACAAAGATTAAAGATGGGTAACTATGAGACTCACAGGAAAGGCTCTGTGTCAATCAAGGAGAAGGAAGGACCCTTTGGGCATCTGAAAGTCATGATAGGTACAGGACTGAAGATGTGAATTCTCTGTGGAATTAAAGATAACTCTGTTCACGATTCTGTTCAGATACCTTACACAATCCTTCAGAATGCTGCCATTTTTGTGGGAGTGGGGGTGGGATGGAAGAGGATCAAGGACTCAGGACTATACAGCCTAGGTCCTGTTTGCTTCTTGGTGGGGAATCTGGGCTAGGCTGCATTGGGTACTGGCATGAGGTGTTTAAATCCTGAGACACGGTGCAGAAGCATCGATATCACTGACAGCTACTGAGATATCCTGGACAGCAACCCTGAGATTCCTGACATGGCTGAAACCTGATAAATACAGATCTTGATTGGGCAAGTGTTGTTTTAGGACAGGCTGAGATTGTTTTCACCAAACCAGCCATCAACTTCCTTCTCCTCCTCCCCCCCCCCTGCAAAGTGTCTTTCCTTCTACTCAGGTATGATTAGAAAAATGACCAGGCTTTGGGCTAAAAAATATGAATGTTTTATATTCCTCCACATGGGGGGAAAAAACTAAGACAAGGGAATCTGTGAAAGTAACAAGGAATTTCACCCTTCACTGGACTTCAGAATGGATATTTTAGACCCAGCCATCCATAAACATTGGGTAATATCATACTCTTGTAGTGCAGAATGAATTCTACAGAACAAGCCACAAATCTGCATTAGGACCAGAGAGGAGGGCTTGCTGTGTGCATTGAAAATAAAAATCTAAGTGATGGCTGGCATCATCCATGCCCAGATGAACAGAGCCCACAGGCAATGGACAACTGAGCCCTGCTCTGGGGAACCTATTGCCTGGGACATACAGCGCCAAGGGGCTCAGATGCTTAGACTGCTTGAATCGCCTGGGGATTTTAACCTGAAATCACACTCATATCACACCTTGCCTGTGATCTCTCTGGGGTTAGGTGGTTACAGTGTCTGCCCATATGCTATCTCCTATCACCCTCCTTCCGTCCTCTCCCCAACTCCACCTGAAAGAGGAAAGCCTGTCATTCTCTCTGTTTTCTCCTCCCATCTTTGCAAACCTCAGAATTCTAGATTTGCCATTCTCCAGGCCTTGGGCTAGGCATTTCTCTTTCATTCTTAGGAAGCAGTGTGGCATAAATGCAGGAAGATTATACCGCTCTTCTCAGATTGATGAGCTATCTCCTTCTCAGTGACTTGTTGATTCAAGGCTCAGCCGCTCCCACATACTCCATGATACCATGATACTCCATGCCATTACATCCCCCACCTCTCTCTCTCTCTCCTCTCCCTCTCTCTCTCTCTCTCTCTCTCTCTCTCTCTCTCTCTCTCTCTCTCTCTCTCTCTCTCTCTCTCTCTCTCTCTCTCTCTCTCTCTCTCTCTCTCTCTCTCCGGTCCCTCCACACCAAACCCTCTACTCTACTGCATTAACCAATGTCTGTCTCACACACTTATATCCGGGCCTCCTGCCAAATGGATGAGTCCGTCTTGCCTAAGCCTGCCAAGATTTTGTCAAGTCTGAGCCACTGTCCATGTAGCTTCCCCAGGGACTTTCTCACCTTTGTCCAATGGAATTTAAAATGACAAACCTCTTCCTGCTCTGAGAATCAGACCAAATGTCACCTCTCCCAACCGGAAATGGGATCAGCTCTCCTCTCACTGCAGTGCCCCTCTCATTGGACCTGTCTCTGTGACCTCTTGCGTCCAAGTCACACTGTGCATGCAGAAGCTGTTTGCCCACAAGCTCACCCAAGTGGATGGAGTTGCATCCATTCCAGAGGCATGAGTAGGAATGAATTGCCCTCTGAGAAGTCTTCAGGCATCTATACTAGAGGGGGGGGGGCATAATCACCTCATCCACAGTGGCCAAAGAGAAAAAGGAAATGAAAAACTTTCCTTCTCTTTCCTTTATGAGTCTCAAGAGGAAAGGCTTTGCTGTGGCTGAAGGCTCCATGGCTCCTTCTCTCACTACCACCCTGTCTTCAATAACACAGATCAAATAGCAAGGCAAACGCAGATATTTGAGTTCACATGCCATTAATACCAGCCATTTCAGTTTTAGGAAAAGAAGCTACAACAGGTTTCATGAAGCAAACAAATATGCAGGCATCACAGTGCCTCTATTAACCCCCCTACTAATTATTTTACATTCCTTATTGCCATGAACCCTGGCAAGAATGTGGAGAGGCAAGTTCAATTGCTCCCATTGTACAGAATGGAAAACTGAGTCTCTCTCTCTCTCTCTCTCTCTCTCTCTCTCTCTCTCTCTCTCTCTCTCTCTCTCTCTCTCTCTCCTCCTCTCTCTCTCTCTCTCTCTCTCTCTCTCTCTCTCTCTCTCTCTCTCTCTCTCTCTCTCTCTCTCTCTCTCTCTCTCTCTCTCTCTCTCTCTCTCTCTCTCTGCCTTGCCAGGTCACAAGGTACTAATCAATCAAGCTGGAATTCTGATAGCCGGGGTCCAGAGCCAATGCAAAGAACTGCCTTACTGGCCCTGCCTCTCTGCATTTTGATTCCCTTAGAACTTGGGGAGACTGTACAACCTGTATACATTTAGATCAACTTGTCAACAGCAAGGCCCCTTGCAACAGATCTTTTTGATCCCTCCTCCCCTGATTCCAGAGGCTGACAGAGTAGTATATTAGATTTCCAAAGGCATCTTTCATTAGAAAAATATATGCTTTTGATCACTCCCTGCCTTCCCAAAGTTGCAAAGGCTGAAGATCAAGTTGCCAAATGGAATTCCATTCATCAAGGAGATAAACATGAGCCATCAAAGAGTGCATGGCAGCTGCTTGGCAGCTGGTGTTCGTAGGGTAAGGAGACCCGGTGCTGGACTCTACCTTATCACGTGACCTTAGACCGGTTGTGTTTCCACTTTGGGATTATTTCTCGATCAGTAAGGCAACTGTGGGTCTCCTTAAACTACTAAATGACTGCACTGATGAGCTGCGGAATTAATAAACCTCATAATATACTGTTGTAAGGTGGGAAAATAGAAAAGGAACATTTTTTTGTGATTCATGGGGCTTGAACTCTAGACTGGACACTGTCCCTGAGCTATTCAGCTCAAGGCCACTGCCCTTCCCCTGGACCTGGATGCTGTCCCTGAGCTGAAGAGCTCAGTTCTCAGATCTCAGCATCCTGAGTAGCTAGAATTACAGGAATGAGCCACCGTGCCCAGCAGAAAAGGACATTTTGGGAGGTCAAATCTTGGAATCTTTATTCAAAAGCCAGTGACTGTATAGTGGACTCCTGTCTCAAAGACGAGCAGCTGGCAAATACACTTAACACAATTAGGAAACAGGCCAGAGAGGAAAGAAAGAACAAAAATAATACCAACAAGCCAATTTAGCTCCAATGGTGAACTGCACTGGAGTGCCATGGTGACTGGAGAACAGCCAGAAGACAAGACACAGGACACAAAACTGGAGGTATGTGGCATGGTATAATGGTTCCCAGGTACATCTGGGCCTAAATAAGGTCAGGACCGGGGACAGGGTCACAGGAAACAGCCACTCCCAGACACTGGACTGACAGGTTTGGTAACCTAGCAGCCAAGTGCCTGCCCCTGCCTCCAAGGGATTCAGATATGCCCATCACCTGGGAAGCAGTACCTTCATCTTTCCCCAGCAACAATATCAGATGCCAGACCTTATCATTCACCATGTGGCAAATATGGCGCCACCCAGATCACCCTACTTCAATATCAGCCATCTTCCTGTTCTAAGATACTCTATCTTTCCAAATAACTTTGTTAGCATACAGCCTACTCTTTTAGGACCAGTCTTTCATATTCCAGTTTGTCTTTAAGTGATGACTCAAAGCATTTGGACTTTAAGAGAGACCCAAGGCACAATGTAAAACGCATGAATGCTGGCTTTTACTTTTTAACTTCCCATTTTAAACTGGCCATGTGTACTATAAGACAAGTGTCTGGTCTGGACCGAGGATCCATCTGGAAATGGGAAAGGTGGGTCAGGGGTAGCTGTGTGGAACACAGTGGATGCTTCAAGGTCTCTGCAGGCCCCAGATTTTCTGATTTGATAATAGACCCTATGAATAATAGAGCTGCTCTCTGACACTGTGCATGATAAAGTGACCCGGTACAAAGTCCTATTAAGATAAATCACATTTAAGTTTAGGAAATTATATGGTTGAATCCTGTAATTTCATGTCCCTGCGCTGTCTGAGAGGAAGGAAAGGGAACTCAATTAGAAGCTAATTAGACTGGACAACTCAAAAGGCTCCAGGTTGCCTCCCTGTCATAGCTGAAGGGGAGATGACCCTAGCAGGCTCAGCCTTGCAAACCTCAGCCTTGGTTTCCCCACCATACGGTACTCCTTATGGAAAAGAGAAGGAATTAAAAGACCTTAACTGAAACAGAGCAGGAAATCACATCAGAGACCAGTTTCACTTTCCCCCAGGCATCCTGTCTCTTCCATGCCCCCATTTTCTGTTGCCATCCATGGTCAAAGACTCAGAAGATCTGTAAACTTTAGTCCACAAGATGTAAATCGTGTGGGTGAAGTCTGCAGAGAATAGTTCATTTAGATTTATCCAGGTCTTCAGAGAGGTAAGCAGAGCTCAAACCACTGTAAATCCCTTTCCTCCTACACTAACCATTCAAAATATCTCCCTTCCCAGCCTTTCTTCACCCTTTACCATCTCAGGCTGTTTCCCTGCTTCCTATAGTGACCCACCTTTCTGAAATGGTTGGCTCTGGTCTCCATCCTGTTTCCTCACTCCTCAATACCCTGCATAAATAACCACTATTGCCAAAGACAATCTCTCTGGGCTAGGGTCATCAATGGCTTTCTATAGACCATCCACAATAGGCTCTCAGGAATTAACCAGGTTTTCTATTTCATTCAATCGTTGACCACTTTGGGTTTCTGTGACCCCCTAATAGTGCTACTCTAGAATCCTGGTCACATGATGAAGTCTTGCATCAACTCTTCCTGTTCCCTCTTTTTCCTATCTCCCTGAAGCCATGCTTCTCACACATTCAGGATAAGGATAATTACCTATGTTAATCTACATATCACACATTTTGTTTATTTGTGGACAATCTACACCTAAAATGATGATGGTGGTGAAAGTAACTGTCGATATTCAGGGTCGGAGAGGGGGATCAGCAGAATGGAACAGAGGAAAGATCAAGAATAGTGTGTGGTAAAGAAAATCAAAATATCTCCCACGTATATAGAACAAAACAATAAAAGTCACCGACTTGGAAAAGAGAGAAAAATGGGAATAAAATGGACAGGGTGAGCTGGTTAAAAGTATACTGCATTTATCATGGCATTATCACAATAGAACCCTCTCATATTACCAATGGATGCTAAATATTTTTCATGTGGGTGCTGGCCATTGAAATTAGGGCCTGGGCATGTTTTTTTTCCCCCTCAAGACTAGTGCTTTATCACTTGAACCACAGCTCTACTTCTGGCTTTTGGGGAAGTAATTAATTGGCAATTAAGAGTTTCAGTGACTTTCTTGGCTGGGCTGGCTTTACATTGCAGTCTTCATATCTCAGCCTCCTAAGTAGCTAGGTTTACAGGCATGAGCCTCTAAGCACCTGGCTTAAATACATAATTTTAAAAAATCAAAGATTGAAACTCATAGTTTTAACTCCCTCCTTCATTTCAGATGAACTTCAGAAATGTTACCGTCGGAAACCAACTAGTTTACCTCCTATAAATGAGAAAATTCCAATTCAGTTAGTTGGTGTGGTAAGACATTTTCTCCCAAACATATCTCTTTCCCCCCGAAAATACTATTGGTTACCAAATTCTGGGATTTTCTAAAGTTTTGTGCTGAGGAAGATATACGGAAAAATAAATATTCTCTCAAGGCAGTCATGAAGGTCAGAGCCCCTTGAACGAACTGAAGGCTTGTGCTGAGGATTGCAGGAGTGTGATGGTTTTGGAATTCACAATAGAAATGGGATTAAGGAAGTATGGGAAGTTGAAATTTCAAACTAAATGTGTGGGTGAAAGCTGGACCAGGAAGGGTGACAACTGAGAGAAAAGTATGAGAGCTTTATGTCAAAGATTTTGTCTTCAAATGATGGTAGCCAGAAATAAGGTCAAAGGCAGGGTAGGACTGGAGGGAAGATACAGGTGGGATCAATTGAAATGTAAGTTCAAAATGAAACCATTTTCTACAGCGCTGACAAAGGAGTCCTTGGTTCCCAATTCCTTGTTTAAGTTTACAGCTCAGTAGATGAGCTAGTGAAGGGGTGGGAGGAAGAGACTGGACAAAGGATGCTAGACTGACAGCAGAGCCTGAGGAAAATGTTGTGGGAGTCTGAAATGAGCACATCCCAGAGCCTGATGACCCATGAGCAGCAATAAAGAGGTCAAAGAAACAGGATAGCGTTTCCTGGCCTCTAGGAATCAACCATCAATCAAAGACAGACTTTCCATCATGGCTGTTGGCCAAATGATGATGCTGATAAGGACTCCATGATAGAAATAGACTAGAGCCTGTGGGAAGCTGTGAGCTTCCCAACTGCAGAGAGATAACTGCTACAAATCCACAAACACACATACAAAAAACATGCCATTTGGGAGT
Organism: Megascapheus bottae; assembly: GCF_031878675.1. NCBI lineage: Eukaryota > Metazoa > Chordata > Mammalia > Rodentia > Geomyidae > Megascapheus > Megascapheus bottae. The sequence continues at coordinate 13,892,190 of NC_143532.1, read as the reverse complement.
TTACTTAAACATTTCAAATGTATTCACTTTTGTGAATAGTCACATGCACACAAAAAATGTCTCTAAATGTTCATATTTATTCAGTCCCTCTGGCACGCCCCATGGAAAATATTGACTGAAACACAAATTAAAATTAAGAATTTATAAATTCACATAAACACTGAAGACTGTTAAAAATGGAACAACTTCCGCTATCAAATGATGTGTTTTGGTAAGCACCATAGCATTTATGCTTTTGAAATTTGGAAAGCTCCAAATCGCTCCAAAGCTTTTGGAATGCTTTGTATTTTAAAACACAAGATCCAACTCTCACAATGACACCTCCCTCTCCCCAGACTTAAGGATTCTCATCGTCCACATTTTACCCACCAAAGCCCAGAGGCTCCATGAGATTCAGACAGATCCTCCTGAAGGCTGCTCAGGGAACAGTTCTGGGGCACAAACTACTGACTCTAGTGACTAAAATGATATGTAAGCCAAAAAGAGCTACGGGATTCATACCTTTAGATCAGGCAAAAGCTTCTCTCAACGGGCCTGCTGAGCAAGTCGTCTTATAAAATAGTAAGGAGTCATCCCAACAGACCATAGCATGGACAGAATGCAAAACACAGAAAGTCAGCCTGAGAGAAGACTGTCACGTCTCCCAGAGCTGCCTTCCAGGGGACAATCAGACCCAGTGGGGTTGGCCTAACAAAGAAAAGAGCAGAAACTTAGTTCCCCTCTACATCCAGGCATCTGGTGTTGTAGTTGCAGACTGCAGAGGGCTCTCTGGGTCTGTTTTGATTGGGGATACATGGACCAGAAGGAGAAGGGTGAAAAGAGGATACAAAGAAACCCAGAGTGGCTCCTGAGCCCTTGCAGGGAGTGGCAATGCATGAGAAAGGCAGGACTTGGTGAGACACAACCTCCTTGAAACTGCTCAAATATTAATCAACAATATATTTTAATGACATAAAATACCAGAGAGCTTTAGGAAGAACATGAAGGGTTTTGGGTACCTTGAATAATGGTATTGTTATTCTCAGGCTTTATGGTCTCATCTTTGGCCAGAGCAAAATTCTAAGAAAACAGTCAAGGTTCTTGGGGTGAGCTTTGGGATCTAATCCAGCAGCAACTACACAGCTTCCCCTAAGAAGACAAAGAATCTGCTACTCCCAGGTCCTCCCTGGAGGTGGTTAAGTATCTACCTATCTACGTATCCACTTGGAAATGGCTCTGGATCCAAAATTCCCATGAAGATCTGCTCAAAGAGGAAGTGTATGGCTCTGAGTTCAAGAGCAGAACCTTGGAATTCAGTTTTGTTTTGTGATCGAACTGGAGCTTAAATTCAGGGCCAAGGCACTCTGTCACTCCTGAAACTGCGGTAGTTAATTTTGGTGGCTAATTGGAGACAACAGTCTCATGGACTTTCCTGTCCAGACTGGCTTTGATCCACCATCTTTAGATCTCAGCTTCTTGAGTAGCTAGGACTACAGGTATGAGCCATCAGCGCCCGTCTAGAATTCAGTTTTGAAGTAAAGTTGATTGTAGAAGATCAAAGTAATTGTGAGGTGTTCTTGCCTCTGAAATGGAGGAAACTAAGGCTCGGAAGCTCAAGGGTGGGGGCAGGAGCGGGCTTCTAATCCAAATTCATCTGACACCACCTTCCTGCTCCCTGGTACTTCTCACTTGCTTCTCAGTACAGTAGGAGAGCAAATTGGAGATGAAGAAGCCCTTGGGCATCTCAGATTCTGGACTTTGGGATTCAAAACTGCATCACTTAGAAGCTTGAAATAAATCAGGTCAATACCAAACTCTCTTGATTTAGGTGGGGGAAAAAAATAAAATGTTTTATCAACTTCCCCAACAGGAAATCTGATTTCCATCCTTGTTGCCACTTTATCATTTCCTCCCAGCTGTTATCGAGATCACGGCTTTGGAGATGGTTAAACGTTTGTCACATTTAATATTATTGTTCCCATTTTTCACATGCGAGAAGCTGATGGATGCTTGCTGCAAATGTGCGATGAAAATGCAGCTGCTCCTGAGACTGTGAGACCAAGGCTGGAGCCATTCAAGGGGTGCTTTCATGTAGCACAGGTATTGGACTAGGAGCCTTGATCCTTGGGGATAAGAGCTGGACAGGAAGGAACTGAGGCTGGACTTCCAGAAATTGGGGACATGTGCGTATAAGCCATCCTGTGTATGCAGCTTCCCTGTACCTCCATTTGTCTGTTCCCTGCACTCCTTTATTGAAGACATCTGGATCTGTCACCTGAGTATTTTTTGGTGGGGTCAGCAGTACTAGGGTTTGAAGTCAGATTCTCACACTTGCCCGGCTAGTGCTTTATCATTTGAATCTTCAGACCTGCAGCTGTAGTCTAGTAAACTTTTCTTCCCTAGCTAATCTTAAACATGATCCTCTACCTCTCACCCTCTGAAGGCCTAGGGTTCTAGGTATAAGTCACCAGTGCCTGGCTTTATCTGAGTGTTTTGATTCTTTGGTTCCATGCCTGTGCCTACACCACAGCCGGATCCTCACTGTACACACTTTGCCACATTCTCCTCATAGCCTCTGCAAGTGATGTTTAGCAATTGCAAATCTGATCATAGCACATCCCTGCTCAGAATCTTTCAGTGCCTCCTCATTGTCCCTTGGATCAATTCTAGGCTCGGCTTGATGCCAGCCTGGTTTTATAGCCCTGTCTGTTGCCCCAGCTGGCTGGTTGAGCTCTGCTCTCTGAAGACTCGCTCCTCCTCGTGCTCCACTCCAGCATTACCTACCCTGTGCATACTTCTCTCCAACTTGCAGCCCTGTTTCCACCTTTGTGATAGCAAATTCCAGATCCAGCTTACAAATCACAGATTCCTTGATACTCCATCTGTAGGTGGCCATTGTGTCTCCACTTCAATCTTTGGACCAGGAAGGCCCAAAGATCATGACGTCCTGCCAGGTTGTAGTGCTCAGGCACTAAGAGATACGTAGGTACCATCTCTTCTCCCCACCACCCACAATAGGTGAGAGTTTTAACTGCATGGTCATATGAGGAGACATATGGAGAGTCGAAGAGATTCTAGAAAGGAAGGGCTCCCTAGCTGTCCTCATTAAGACAAGTAGACATGCTACACGTACCAAAACAGGCCAGTTTCTACCCCAGTCTCACCTGGTGCGCCGTGGAGTGGAAGACTCACCCAGATGAGCCCTGCACAAGCTTCTAGCCCAATGACTGTGAGGCAAAATGAAATCATTCCTCTTTGAAATCATTAAGTTTGAGGCAGGTAGTGAAGTAGTAATATACAACCTGAAAACAGCCACATGCTGTGGCTGACACCTGTAATCCTAGCTACTCAGGAGGTTGAGATCTGAGGATCAAGGTTCATAGCCAGTCCGGGCACTAAAGTCCATGAGACCCTTATCTCCAATTAACCACTAGAAAATGGGAAAGAGGTGCTGTGGCTCCAGAGGTACGGTGGTAACCTTGAGCTGAAGAGTTCAGGAACCGTGCCTAGGCCCAGAGTTCAAGCCCCAAGACTGACTATATATATATATATATATATATAATATATGTATGTTTTTATATTTTATATTTTTATATATTTATATATTATATTATATATAATATATATCCGAAAAATTTCTCTCGCTCAAGTTTGTTTATTCATTTGTCATGGTGTTACTTTTACTGGGAAGCACATGTGATTCCAACTTCTCATAGAAATCCACTTCTCCTCTGAATGACCTTGGATCCTCACTTCTCTATCCTGTTTGTTGATCTCTGATGTATGTCTCCATCAAGGAGCCCAAAGAATGTTTCCCCAAGAAATGAGGCAGCAAATGAATAGATGAGATTATCTGCGACAACTTAGGATATTCTGATTTATAACACATAACCCAGCAGGTAGGATTGGTTAAATATCTATCAAGGCTATGAAAGAAGGTACATAAATGATCTCCAGCTTGATGAGACTGAGTAAAAGATTAGTAGAATTATAGTTGTTTACCAAATGCTTGAACAAATGAATTAAACATTATTAAACACCTCAATATTTGACAAGGAACATCTTCCCCTTCCCCCTAACATATACACAATTTCAGTCACCTAAATCCCGGGCTTAATTTATTCATTCATTCACTCTTTTATTTTGGCCAGTTTGGGGCTTAAGCTTGAGGCCTGGGAGCTGTCCTTGAGCTTCTTCTGCTCAAATTATATGCTAGCGCTCTGCCACTTCAGCCATAATGCCATTTCTAGCCTTGTTTGAGTAGTTTATTAGAGAGAAGAGTCTCACAGACTTTCTGCCTGGGCTGACTTTGAACCACGATCCTGAGACCTCAGTCTCCTGAGTTGCTAATACTATAGGCGTGAGCCACGGGCACCTGGCTTGCTGATTCATTCAGTCATTTATTTATTGAAGAAGTACATACCAAGGTCTCTGAGGTACTAGATATATTTCTAAAACCTGAAGATAGAAAACCCAAAATACACAAGGTCAAGGGCTATATTAGCCCCAAAACATATTAGGTGTTGATTAGAGAAGATTGTTTCCAGAGGTGACTTGAGATGAGCTCCAGAGAAAGAAATTCCTATCTTCTATGCCCTGAATCACCAAAGATCACACTGCTTATGGCTGATAGCTATGAAATTAAAAGTAGCAGAGGAACAAAAAAAACAGAGGTAGTCCCACTGGTGGTACAGGGAACAAAAACAAAGGCTGCAGTCTCCTCGGTGATACAGGAGCAGATGCTTCTTAGAGAAGAGATAGCAAACGGAAGGCAAAGCTCTCCTGGGCCCAGAATCTGCAATATGAAGGAAGTCTGAGACCCATTAAAGAGTTGAAGGGAGAAAAAAAAATTCAAGCTGGAGGCAAGACCTAGAGTTAAGGCTTAATTAAGAATGCAAGCATTTTAGGTTCACACAAATAAGCCCCTCCTGATCATCACCAAGTAATTGCTTTAAAGCTGTGGTTTTCTCCGCTTGAATGATTCTTAAATACATGTTGATAAAAAGTAATGAAGATACTGAGTGAGTGGAGAGCGGGCAGCTTCCTACAGCCTCACTCCTCACTTACCAGAGCTTACGAGGTTTCTCTGCCCATCTGTTGGGCCTCTTTGTCCCTCTCTGCTGAATGGGGATGAAGCATGGAGGTGGGGGTCCAGTCTGATAGGTCCAAGGAGCCTACTACCCAGTGGGATATGGCAGCACAAATCACATGGAGTCAGGCCATGGTAGTTTGCACATCATTCATGTTGCGGCCTGTAGTGCCAAGTCTTTTCCCCACCCCAGATTCCATATGACTTAGCGAAAACAACGGTCAAAGCATCAGGATCCAGAAAAGTCCATCCTGGTGCCAACTGCAGGGCCAGCCACCTACTAGGAAGGCCTAGGAGAAGAGAGTGCCACACTCAGGCCCATCCTTGTTCATGGCGGTGATTCCTGTTGCTTGAGTCAGTCTTCCTTCCCATATTCCTCTTGTTTAACTCACAGCCCTTTCTTGCCACCATTTTGGCCACGCCTTAGCAGCCTCTTCCTCTTAGACGCTGACTCCAGAGCCCACAGGTTTTGAGTTGATTTGCCCACCCTCCTAAAACCCATTGGGATGCAACATCACTACCTTCCTCTCGATCTGCCCTCCTTACTCCCAACCTAGCAAGTATCAGTCTTGATCCTGGTTTGAAGCTACCCTTACACAAATCTGAATGACTCTTATCTTCAAATAAGTAGTAAAATGTCAGAAGTGGATCTGTGGCTTATATTGTAAAGCACAAGCCTTGAACAACAACAACCAAAAGCTAAACAAGAAAACAAGGCCATGAGTTTAAACCCCTAGTACAAGCACACACACACACACACACACACACACACACACACACACACACACACAGAGTCTTAAATATATATATATATAATTATATATAGAATATCTAACAAATAAACTAGCTCCAAGTGTTTAATTTCACACAATTTTTATTCTGTAGTTCTTTAAGACCTATTATACATACACGTGTGCTTGTTAATGGTGGGAACCTACAAAACAGAAAGATTATAAAAGAATTAGATTACAGTTTTCCTAACCCTTCTTCATATTCGGAGTCACTTTTCAACTCAAAATCATCAGATGAATATTTTCCCAAGCAATGCCACCTGCTGTCCTCAAGAGTTTTGTTTATTTTTTTATATAAAGTTCTTAAAAGACTGTCCTCCTAGCTACTCAGGAGGCTGAGATCTGAAGATAGCAGTTCAAAGCCAACCAGGGAGAAGAGTCCTTATGAGATACCCCATTTCATCACCAAAAAGCCAGAAGTAGAGCTATGGTTAACAGAGTAGAGTGCTAGCCTTGAACAAGAAAGCTCAAGGACAGCACCTAGGTCCTAAAAGTCCGGTTTCTTTTGATTTCCTCTTTTTTGCTTGTTTGTTTCCAGGATGGAAATATACGTGGCTGTTACAGAAGGAGGTTCTCATACATAAAAAGAGTATCTAAATGAAAGCGCTTGAGGAACCTGGTAAACAAGATAGAGCTCTACATTTCTGTCTTCTTCTATACCAGTTACATAACCTGTCATCCAAACTGGTTACTTTCTGAGTGTGAAAGGGGTCACCCTCAGTAATTTAGCCACAATGTAGGGCCAACCCAAGAGAGTTAGGCTGTCTAGAAACCAGTTACACTCCATCTTCCACCCAGCAAGGAAAAAAATGTTCTATACAAATTTCTCCCTAATCAGACATGGAGAGCCTTTGTCCAAAACCCAGAAAAGGCCCTAAGATCAGTGATAAGACAAAGAAGTCCTTTTGGCTCCTGGCCCAACAAGGTTTAACAATAAATTCCCCTAAATTGTTTAAAATTCGAGCTGCTGTGCTAGGGGAGATGTCCCCTGACCCCCACCCCACTCCTCCAGCCTTTATTTATGGTTCAGAGAAAAGGAGCTACATTGATGATGGATCTGCTTTTATCGGATAAAAATGAGAGGAACTATGAAAGATCATGGTGAGATATTGTGCAGAATTTCAGCGGACGCTTTGAAAACGTCTATTAGGGCAAATGAATTTTTCACTGGCTAAAAACATATCCATTTACAGCCAGAGTATCCATATGTATTTATGAGTGTTTTCAGACCTCAAAATAGTAACCCAGGACAGAATAACAAACAGTCTCCTAATAGCCCTAATTTGTCAGACTCAGCAGTTTAAAAAAATAAATAACAAAAGGGAACAGGGAGGGGAATGAGAAGGAGAATGGAGAGTGAGAAGGGGGGGGAGAATGTGAAATTCTGCAAATGATACTGTCCAAAATATCCTTCCATGTCTTCATTCTTGAGAGAATGAGTCTTAGGGAGAACTTAGAACTTAGTCCATAGAGAGCCAAGGCTTTAAAAACAACAAGGTAGAACCCTGAAGGGGTGACTAAAGCAGTTTGACCCTTGTGGTGGTTCAAATGATTGAACTAATATAACTCTGTGATTTTTTTTAATAAGATTAACATTGAATTGGTGGGTTAAATAGAGATTATTCTCCCCCAATGTGAGCGGACCTCACCCAATCAGTTGAAGACCTAGATCTAAAACGCTGAGTAAAGGAAAGTTCGCTCTCTGCTAAGCCATGTGTGAGCTGGGACATTGCTCTCCTCCTGCCTCTGCACCTGAGCTCACATTAGAACCTATGCCATTGACTCTCCTGGTTCTTGGGCCTTGAACTCAGACCTCGACCACCAGCTTCCCTGGGTTGCTGCTGTGGACTGTGAATCTCATTCTTGCACGCCTCCAGAGTCACAGGAGCTAAATCCCTGATGATAAATATAGATTTTAGATCTCTCTCTCTGTCTCTCTGCAGTTAGAGACCCTCTATTGAATATATACCTCCGACAGGTTCTGTTTTACTGGAGAAGCCTAATTAATAAGCAAGAGATACCTAGCTCAAAATCTAGTACAATGAAAGACAATTAACCAATGGAAAAATGAGTCTGGAAGCATGGCTCTTCAGTAGAATGGCTGCCCTGAAAGTGTAAGGACCTGAGATCAAATCCTAATACTGACCCCTTACTACACACACACACTACACACATACACACACACACACACACACACTACACACACACACTATACACATACACACATACATACAAACCACACAAACCACACACACATTACACATACCACATACATACACACACCACACACACACACACACACACACACACACACACACACACACACACACACACACAAAGTAAAGAAAAGGAAACAAAGGAATGAAGAAAGTAGGATCCTGGGAGCAGAGGAAATCAAATAGGCATTTCCAAAAACATGAAGGCAAATGTTGTCTGTTTTCATGAAAGAGAAATGAGAAGCAAGGTGAAGCCAATGGTACATGGCCCCTCGATTGCACAACTGCTAGTTTGTTATTGGAAATAGTTTTCCATCCCAATATGGAACTCCCATGAGGCTCATAAGAAAATTCTAGAGACCTCATAAGCTTCTCAAACCCCTTTCCTTACAATCCTGTTTCTCTAGAATAATTAGCATCAAAATCAGATTAGTCATTAAGAAATGAATAAGAAATACCAGGCATGGTGGTGCACATCGTAGCCCAATTAATATAACAATAATAATAACCACAAGCAAATGACATGAATAAGAAATCAAAACAAAAAGAAGAAATGAGATTAACCAACCAAAAAAAAATGCTTGGCCAAGAAAAGGATTAAATAAGTAGAAATTATAACAGTACATTGGAAGTGTGTGTGTGTGTGTGTGTGTGTGTGTGTGTGTGTGTGTGTGTGTGAAAGGTCCACAAAATAAATGCTAAATATGCTAAATGTCAACAAGAAATGAATGATGGAAAGGACAGAGCGATTCTTTACAGACATTTAAAAGGATACTTTGGATAACAGTTAACAACAGCTGAACATATAGCAAACAATAATTAAAAGTAAGTCCACATTGGGTTATCTCTCCATGGTTCAAGAATGGGAAGTGACTTTCTTTTCTCCAAATACTTTTGCATGTTGAAAGTTGACCTGGAAGGAAAGAATGAGGAAAGTAGAGACCTGACAAATGACCAGAGAAAGCTTTGTTTCTACTAAGTTCTGTGATGGATGCCAATCCAGATGCTAGGAAGGAACAGTTAAGGAAGAAAAGGCTGAGTGAGATGACTGGCTTGTCCACCCCTAACCTCTCTGCTCCTCAGTGAACTTCATTGTCAGATAAGGATAAAAACTGCTGGACCAGCTTTGCACACTGTGTTGCCGTGACGATCAAAAGGGACGGTACTCATCCGACTGCAAAGTGCTCGACAAGTCCTGGAGAGGCTAATTATGGTCTTCGTTAGTGCAATCATTCTCTCTCACTGCATTATCTTCACTGGAGAGCTGCTTGTCGGCCAGTGAAGTGCACTCAGTATTTCTATATACACAAAGTAAAGAGCCCATGGCTGCTCAGACCTCTTTCAACAAAACTAGCATCAAGGGATAGTTCAGTGGACACCAAAGGCCCTAGGCTTCCATGGAAGGACCACACGTGGTCCTGATATAAGTAACTTGGCATTGGATGATCTAGGCTGGAGTCTCATTTGCCCATCATGAGCTGTGTGAAAGTCTACCTGTGTGACAATCTACCCTGTCTACCTGTGTGAATGCCATCCTCTCACCTGTGGATCAAGGTCGTAATTCTAGTCCTAATTATATCATAGGATCATAGGATATGAGTTCCTAACTGCCACTTTTCTTCTGCCTAGACCTCCTGAGTCTTTTCCTACAAAATAAGATATAACTACTCATTCCCTTAAAAGCATTCACTACTCTCACTTATTTTCATATGGCAATGCAGGCATGCCTTGTTCTCTTATTTATTTATTTATTTATTTAGCCAGTCCTGGGCTTGAGCTCAGGGCCTGAGCACTGTCCTTGGACTTTCTCAAGACTAGAGCTCTACTACTTGAGCCTCAGCACCACTTCTGGATTTTTTCTATGTATGTGGTACCAAGGAATCGAACCCGGGTCTTCATGCATGCTAGGCAGGCACCCTACCACTAGGCCAAACTCCCGGCCCCCTTGTTCTCTTTTTTAAAAACTTTATTCACCTTTGTTATAATGATTAGTCTTGAAATAATCTGTCTAATTCTCCTTACATGCTTTCCAACATCCATCCATCTATCCATCCATCCATCTATCCATCCATCTATCTGTGCATCCATATATTTAATTCCTATGTAGCAGATGAGAACACTGAACATTAAGGAGAATCATCTTGCCTTACATTAAGTAGAGCTTGGATTCAAAGTTGGAGTTATCTGATTCCAAGGTCTCCTGGTTATTTTTTTTTTTCATTGCATCAGTCTCACTCCATCCCCGCTAAGACACTCGAGTTTAGAAAGCTGAAGGTCAACTATAAGTAGGAGATGAGAAAGGAACTACAAAGACAGAGATATGGAAGGAACTCTTTGGAGTCTTGGGGAAGTATAAAGGAATCTGGCAAAGAGAAAGAGAAAATGGAATTCTCTAAACTTGAGGCTGAGAGCCAAGTCTGGGAATGATACCTGTCATTCCAATGTACTCAGGTAATAACCAGACAGTGTTCTTGGAGCCAATGAGATTTAACTTTGGGTCTAGAATCCAAAATTTACAAGCCTTCACTGAGCCTTGTTTTTTTGTGCCCCCTCCACTATGATAGTAATACCTTTTCAACAGAAAAGGTGAGACTTCAAAGATTAGAAGCCAAAAGGCCTTACAGATGGCACTGGCCACAAGCTCAGTAAATGGACTTTGTACTCTTTCTAACTGAGCTGATATGAGCTGCACAAGAAAGTACTGACAAGATGGAAGATCTCCATGAAAATATAAAGTCTAAACAAATTTTATGACATATTAATCCCAGTAAATAGAGCAGCCACAACCCCTACCAGGGCATGTCCCATTCTGGGCTCTCTAATGCTCGCTGCCCTCACATCAGGTTTTCATTTAACTGATATGGTGCATAAGGAGCATTTCTTAGGCAGCTTTCAAATATCCCACTCAAATTTTCCTTCTCTATCTTTGCTTGTGAAGACAGGATGACAAAATCCTGCTGCTCAAAGGTGATCCTGTGCCATAAAGGGCACTGGAGATGAAGACTGTATTTTAGCTGAGGACACGTGGAACAAGAAAGCTTGACTAATCATGTTATTAATTACTCACGGCATCTTTCATTTGACAATATAATTATGCTAAAATGAGGCAAATATCTCAATTACTTAGGAAGAATAGAAGCGAAGCCCATCTCTTTTTCCCTCTGTTTCCAGTTATTCAGGTCATTTCCCAATAAATAAATAAAATAAAGAAAGAATCACATTCTTCTTTATTTCACCATGGTAGGCCACATAAAACCTAAATGATACCTGTATATTTTTCTGTGCAAGTACAGTATTTAGGTGAACAAAAAGTATAAGGTTTACTGAAAGGAAATAGACCTTAAATCCTCACTCACCCACTCTGTTGTTTTTGATAAGCATTCAATTCCCATAGGGATGTGACCTTCAATAAGATTATTAAGAATGTTCTAGAAGGATCAGAAATGTTAAGGTCTTTCTCAAGGTCACAGCTTAAGTGTACCACTAACTGTCCCTTCTGAAATACCTTCAGTTAATCAGGTTGATGGGCACAAGACAGATGCAGATGTCAAGTCTAACAGAAGCCAGCACAAAGTGGTATAGGAGATAAACAAACAGAATCTTCAACACACCTAAGTACTCGTAAAACTAATGGTGAAATATCCCCAACGCTTGTTCCTCAGCTCCTTAGAATCTTAATTTCCTACTAGGCAAAAATAATTTGCTGAGTGAGAGGTTTGATACCTAGTGGATAGCCCATAGAAAAACCTCATCAGCAGACTGGGCCCTTATTAGAATCTTCACTCTCAGGTTTTGCCTTAACACTTTTGCATTCTAGGAAGTTTTCTTGAGAAATATGTGTGCACATGAACATTTGAGAAGTCCAGGAATATACTTTATACTTGATACATGCCCTTTGACCCTTCTCAAAAGAGTTAATAGAACTAATGATAGATTGATTTTCTACTCCAAAATATTTATCAAAATCTTTTCTTCTTTAAATATTATCCAAAGAGCCCAATACTTCAAGTTCTTTTTTCTATGCTGTCTAGAAAAGCTCTGACAGGCTGGATAGTCATGGCAGGCGCATGCTTGTAACCTCAGCTGCCTGGGAGAGAGAGAAGAGTGTGGTCAGAAGTTAGTCCAGGCCAAAATTAGTGCAAGAGCAATATAATTCAAGGAATAGTACACTTGCCTAGCTACAATAAAGCCTTGAGAGGCTGAAAGTGTGGTCTAATGGTAGAGTGCCTGCCTAGCTTGCACAAAGCTCTGGGTTAGATTCCTTGATGCCATTATATACAGAAAGCCAGAAGTGGTGTTGTGGCTCAAGTGGTAGAGTGCTAGCTTTGAGAAAGCTCAAGGACAGTGGCCAGGCTCTGAGCTCAAGTCCCAGGAGTGGCAAAAAAATAATAAATTAAATTTAAAAAATATGGGCTGGCAATTTGGCCTCGTGGTAGTGTGCTTGCCTAGCATGCACGAAGACCCGGGTTCGATTCCTTGGTACCACATACACAGAAAAAAGCTGGAAATGTTGCCTTGAGAAAGTCCAAGGACAGTGCTCAGGCCCTGAGCTCAAGCCCAGGACTGGCAAAATAAATAAATAAATAAATAAGGCCCTGAGTTCAATTCTCATTACAGAGAGGAGGATGGAGGAGGGAGGGAGAAAAGAAAGAAGAGAAAGGAAAGAAAACTAAAGCAAAGAAAAAAGAAAAAATATAAAAGCCTGGGAGACCAAGTCACTGACAGATTTGTACAATTTCTGATTGATTGGTGTTACTTACTTGGTGTGCTGATTAGTTAAAATGTCATTTGAAGATCATTGGGCAGTAGTAAGAAGCAGCAGGAAGGACCTCCAAGATCAATTAGTGATATCTGCCACAGGCACAAACTGCAGACCGAAGGTATCGGATTTGGTGGCAGGGAAGTTACATGTACAAGCCTGGGGAATCAACTGACCTGGATATCTGGACTGCATTGTCACTTTCAGAACCTCAGTTTTTCTACCTTTAAAATTAAGATAATGAACTTTGGACCTTTCCTACCCTGGTGTTTGAAATCACACCGGTTTTGATCATAAATCTATCTAGTCCTATTGCAAAGGTTTGCAGTCCTGCATGAGAGCAGGTTTTCTTTTGTTCTTAGGTCCCAACAGAGTCAGCTTCCTTTAGAGCAGAGCCTTCCTCTACAGAGTCTTGGAGAGACTAGACTGAAATGTGGGCAGGAAAAGCTGCCAAGCACATTGGCCTGAAGCAAGGTCCCCTTTGCCTTTGCTTCCCTTGAAGCATCTGTTTCCAATGAAGCTAAGGAAATTCCATCCCCACTCCTACATTCTCTCCTTGCTGCCTCTCCCCTTTGTGAGCGCTGAGCCAAGCCCCAAATCCCCATGGGCTTTTAGGGAGCAGAAAGCAGAACAAAGCCTGGTGCTCTGACTCCCTTAGTGGTGGCTACCTGCCAACTTTGATTCTCCCAGGTTATCTAAACATTCCTAGAATGTACACATTAAGAATATTTGAAATCTGGACCAGGAGTTTGGCCTAGTAGTAGAATGCTTGCCTAGCATGTACGAAGTCCTGGGTTCAATTCCTTGGTACCACATATGCAGAAAAGGCCAGAAGTGGTGCTGTGGCTCAAGTGGTAGAGTAATATCTTTGAGAAAGACCAAGGACAATGCTCAGGCCTGAGTTTAAGTCCCAGGACTGGCAAAAAAAAAAAAGAAAAAAAAAGAATATTTGAAATCTGCCACAGAAGAGGCAGGCCTCTACACATGATCCTGTGCTTGGAAAAGAGTTATAAACCAAATCAGATCTCAGTGTTTTCTAGAGATACCCATCCATATATATCCAAAAACTGTTGCTACCATCCCTATAATACAGAATGGCCAAATGCCCTGAGAAAATCACAAGCAAAGGCAGTGGTTCTCAACAAGGAGCAACTTTGGGTCTTCGGGAGTCATCTTGGCAATGCCTAGAGATATTTTTGGTTATTGGAGATAGGGAGGACTATAGTGAGCAGAGGCTAGGGCTGTTAATGAACATTATACAACAAACCTATGGGAAGCTCTGCCCCACACCAAAGAAGTATCCAGAGTGAATGTGAATAGGTTGAGAAACCATGGCCTAGGAGAGCTACAGAATTTTCACACCCAAATCCATCAGCTCAGAAGAGAAATAAAAACTTCCTCCCAGAGGCACAGGAGCTAGCAGAAGGACTATAGCAGATGTTATGGCCCAATTATCTATCTATCCACATGTGCACTCAAGGAAAGGAGGAAAGGAAAGGAAGCTTGCCCTGGAGATAGGACCTACCCAAGAAGCTGAAGGGAAGGAATGAAATTCAGGAATGAGTGTTAGGTGCAATCATGATAGCCATGTCTAAGGAAGTCTCTGATGTTTCTGAGCTCGTTCAGAGGAATGACTTCCCCTCCTCTTTAATGGTCATTAGAAGGGAAAGCCTGGTGCAAGGAAGCTCTGGAAGCTTCTTCCCACCTCAGCTTACTCTGCCCAATTTGAGAAATTCAAATCATTTTTAATTTGGGGGCACAATTTGCAGAGAAATTATGCCCTAACAGTGGCTTCTGGGGCACTGATTTAAAATGCATTCAGGCTTCATCCCTGGCAGGTCTCCTAGAGAATGGGAAGGAATCTCCATCTAGCATCTCAGAAGTAGAGAGCTGAAGGCTGATTGATCCTGACAAAGGAAAGCAGAACTGAGGTCTGGAGGCTGGGTCAGAGCACCTTAGTATTGCTTCAGACCCAAGGTTATGAGAGCAGTGTCTCCCAAAGCAGATAAAGAATGTGGAAGTATTGTCCTGAGCTTCTGTCCCATGAGCTCCATCTGGACAAGCCTCACCCTAGATCATCTGTGGAGCCCAACCAACCATCCAAATCTTCCGAGAAGATTCTTTCTGCCATCACAACCCCCTCAGCCAGGCAGACAAAGGGTAATGGACATGTGTCTTTCTAAATGGATCTAAGTTATGTCTAAGTCATTCCAGAGGGTCTTTGTATGTATACCTCTGCGAAGCAGAAAATCAGCCCTTATCATCAGCATTCCTACAGCTTACCCAGTGGTTAGACATATTGTTAAAGACAAATATGTATTCTGATTTTAAAAATAATCTATTTACTTTTTAGAATCTATGCATGAAAATACAAAAATCACCTGAAATGTATATGCATATATACAATTTCTATTGTTTCGAACACATACCACTATATAGCATATATAAACATGCATATTTTAACTGTGGTCTGGTGGGCAGAATTTCATCACTTTTTGTTTTATCAAGCACAATTTTACTTTCCCATTACTAAGCCCTTTTATGTGTCATTTCTGATAAATGAAGGCATCCTACCATACTGATTTACCATAATTCTTATTCTCTAACTAGGTGTTATTTTTTTCCTTTTAATCATGCAAACCACACTGAAGTGAGCAATCTTTTTATTTTTGCCAGTCCTGCGACTTGAACTCAGGGCCTGAGCACTGTCCTTGGGCTTTCTCAAAGCTAGTGCTCTATCATTTGAGCCACAGCACCACTTCTGGATTTTTCTGTGTTTGTGGTACCAAGGAATCGAACTCAGGGCTTTGTGCATGCAAGGCAAGCACTTGACCACTAGGCCACACTCCTCGTCCTCAAGTGAGCACATCTTTTAGGGTATCTATAGCTCCCTGGGGCAAATTCCTTAAAGAAACTTTATTTACATTTTGATAACTTTTGAGACACATCTTTAAACTGGATATTTGGTCTTCTGAAAATATCAAGAACTCCCATCAGACTTGCAGGCATCTAAATATTCATATTGAAAAAGTAAGTGTAATAATTCTGGACAAAAATTTGGGAAGATCTAAATCTATTCCTAAATCCTTTCCACTCACTTTCTTGGTTAGTCTGTGCCTGCAATTCATAAAGTAACTGCTAGTAGCCTCTCTTGCTTTGGAAGATAAAAACAGCAGTCAGCAATAATTGGATAGTGTTACAATTGTGTCATTGCAATAAATATTAATTCTTTTTTTCCTATCACATTTGAGCTCCTCAAGGGAACGAGTTGCATACTTTTAATCCTAGAAAACCTAAAGATAAGCAAAATACCTGCCACAAACCTCCCATTTATTTTATGGGTTGGCAAACTGCCACCAACATTTAAACAAAGGCCTTAATAAAAGTTAAATAGCAAAGTATTGCTGAGGCTCCAGAGAGAGTATGGTAAATAAATAAGAAATACCATCTCCACAGAATACTCCCGTGTCAGCCTAGGAATAAATCCATTTTCCATTTTCTCAGAAAGGAGTATATGTAAATAAAAATAATTCTGAGAGACTAATAATGTAAAATATAGCAAATAAAGAATGGTTAGTGGTATCTCAGAGTAACCAGCCAAACAATGACATTTCTTTCCTACTTTCCAGGATGCATTTCTGGGAACAGATTTGGATACACATGGAAATAAAGGTATATATCATATTCTAAGCCCCAGAAAACAGACGGTGAAAGGCAAGTTGGTTCACTTTGAAAACAGAGGGTCTGACTTTGAATAGCTCGATGGTGCACAAACCAACCTTCCCTGCAACGTCTGGCTAAGACTTCTGTCTGTACTGAGTGCCAAGGACATTTAATGTGTGATATTAGATTTGTTGGGTGCAAAGCTCAGATGGGAGCTGCAAAATCCATCTGTACTCTCATAGCTTTTCAAAGAGAAACAAGGCTACTAACATTTATGCAGCCTTCAATATCATGGATCAGACCCATTTGGTGTAAAAACTAATGAGGTCAAAGGAATGGATCTCATGAGCTCTCAGAATGTCTACCGGGGCCAGCACTCAGAGGCATATTAAGATTATATTTTTAAGGTAGCAAACAAGTGAACTGTGCATTCAGGAAGTGACTCATTCACGATCACACAGCTTGTTGGAAACTTATAACAGTAAAACAAAAACACAGTCTATGAACTTGAAGGTTCATACTCTTTCACTTTTCTCCACTCTGTTTTGGAAATGCATGTGACACACTCCTGTGTGTCTCATTTCATAACTGAATAAACAGCACTCTCAACAGACTGTGTGATATACTCGTGGACATCTTCAAAAATCAATGGTATTTGAAGCCTGGTTGGCACCATCTCAACCATGGAACTGTAGGCTTTCAAAGGATTCATGCGTAGACAAGAAGACAAGTATTTTAACTCCAGATATTAAGGCTACCCCCAAACCTTCTTCCTCAACCATATGACACAATCTTGACTGATTGTTGCACCTCTTTCTCATGTACAGCTTCAGTCAGGGTCCAAATAAGATGAATCATAGAAAGCACTTGAAGCACTTAAATAGGATGCAATGGATATAGGAATTTGTATATTGCTGTGTTAAAAAGAGCTGAGAATCCAAACCAGTGAGATAATCGATTTGTAGCATCATGAAACTGAGCCCTCCTGAAGGTTCATGGGTAAAGGAGTGAGTTGGCATGGCTAGCTGGGTTCAGGTGCAAACTGAAACCAAAGTGGGCTGATTTTGGAAAGGAAGGAGAGAAGGGATAAAGGAAGAAATGAAGAGAGAAAACCTGAAGCTGGGGAACAAAGATCAGAAGAAAGTTATGACTTGTTTCTCATTTCCCATTGACCAAACCCAATTCCTAAATTGTTTTGTGGCCTCTCTTTCATTCTTGCACAATCTGCCTATGTGAGCCAACACAGAAGCTTTACATTGCCTTTCCTGTTTTAAAGCCCCCTATGGCTTTCATTACAGAAAACAAAGACCCTCACCTCCAGCACAGAGGTAAAGTTTATCTCCATCTGTATGAATTCGAGTCCAATAAAAGCTACTGGTAACCTTTCCACCCTGCAAAAGCCCATCATCTATAAGAACAGAAGTGGCAAATCATCAAAGCATCTCTAGTGGCTGATTTTAGCCACCAAAGTTGTAAGAAGAGGCATCCACCTGAAAAAAAAAGAAAGAATCATGACAGAGAAGGAAGCACATACAAGGTAGGGAATCAGAGAAGACGGAAGCTGGAGCTGGGCATACAAAGAAGAGACATGAGAAAATGGACAAGTTGAGTCTGAAGAAGAGAATATTCTTCTTCCATCTTGCCAAAGTAAAAATATCAATCACCTCTTGTATCCTGGGCAGATGACACTCTGTCACAAAGCAAGAAACAGAGAGGGAGAGAGGGCAAAAGACCAGCCCTTGAGCACCAAGATGAGGACCTGGACTTTATCCAGGGGCAGGTGACTTAAGCCCATCTGGGAAAACTCCCTTCTCAGCCCATCATAAAAAATCATCAAAGGGAAAGATAGAGAAGAAGGGATCCATGTGGGATTGTTTCTCCCGAACAGCCCCATGACACAAGGCCTCTGCCATCCCTAACAAAGGCCCTGGCCACAACCTCCTGCACAGACAGTGGTACCTTATGCTTTTTGGAGGCAGAAAAGTCAATAAACTCATTTTCTTCTAGAAAGGATATATCTTCAGGAAGGCCCTGGGGAACTGTGCTGCAAAGTTTAATTTCTGTTGAAGGAATGGGCAATGAATCTGTAAGGAGAGAGCATGAGGAAGAATGAAAGAGCTGGCATCTCTTTATGTAGAATTTAAGCTGCCCTAGGATTGTCAGAGGTATAGTGCCATTCAAAGCTTGCAAAACTCTTCTCAGATTCAGACCAAGGAAGGGCATGGATAGAAAGTAGCTAAGACTACATAGGCTTTCCCATCTCTAAAATTTGACTCACTCAAAAAATCAGTATGGAGTGCCAGATATCAATGACTTACACTAGCTTCTCCAGAAACTAAGATTCCTTGGAATAGAATTAGAGATCTATCCAGGCAGAAAAGACCACTGGACTCCTTCTCCAATTAATCAGCAAAATGCCAGTCTAGATGTGTGGAGGGGCCTAAGTTGTAGAGTACCAGCTTTTACACAAGGCCCTGAATTTAAGCTCTAGTACAATCAATCAATCCATCCATCCATCAATCAATCAATAAAGCAATATTAAGTAATTCTGAAGAGCCGGAGGCTGGCTGGGAGCCAGTTTGGGATCCAGCGTGGATAAACATCATCTCTTTTCTCAACAATGCCTCCTTCTTCTGTTGGAAGCAGAGACACTCATAAGCCCTTCAAACTCCTTTCCAGTACATTAAACCCCATTCACAACCCTGCCTGTTAACCTCCAGGAACTAAGTGCTTTTGCCTCTCTCAGACCTTACCAAACCTCTTTAAGTAGTCGACAAACACGTCTTTTTTTCTGTCTTCATGTTGTTCGGAAACTCCAGGGCATATCTCACAACTGATGTCAAAATTTAATACAGTTCAGTACTTCTTATCCCCTCGTAACAAGCAAACAAAACCAAAGAGAAAATCCTCCTATGTTATTTAATCAATGCCATAGGTAGAGAAGATCTTAAATCTGAGTTCCATATGGAAATTGTCTATAATGAAGATATTAATACCACTTCATTGGAAGGCATTGTGTAGGCTGTTTTCAGAGGACATGAAGGGGGATAAAATTTGCATCCCCTCTCCTTAATAAGCCATTGAGGCATGGACTGTCTTAGAACTACAATCCTGGCTGCATGTCCAGTATCCCATGTGAGTAAACTCATTCCCCCATGAAAAATTCACAGAAGAATAAAATCTTCTCTGAATTGTGACTTCACATATACAAATTAACAGTCCCTTTGCGTTCTTAAAGGTGGGAAAGCATGGCTCAGTCCAAACTCATCTGACCAGTGGCTCCATCAGGATGGAGAGCCAGGTACACATGAGGGAACAGAATACTAAAACCATCTCTTATGTGTGCCTGTCTCAAGCCACCATCACACTCCCAAACATTCCACCTTTGTTGAACCAAAACTCAATTCCGTGTAAGGTACATGAAGTCCCCAAACCTCTGAGAGCCTGAAGATCGAAATCAATATGTACAATTTTAAAAGCATGGAGAATGTGCTCCAATTCCTCTGTAAACGAAGGAAGCATCTAAACGAAGGGAAATTTAGACAAAATGTATGTTACAAATATTTGCAAGAGGCTGAATCCTTGTGTGGAAATGAGGTGGCTTCAGACGCAGTGGGTTGTTCAAAAAACAGAGCTCCATCCAGGCACCACAACTCACATCTGTAATCCCAGCTAACCCACAGGTTGTAAATTAGGAAACATCATGGTCTGAGGTCAGATTGGACAAAGACTTCATGAGACCTAACATGTCAATGAGTAACACCTGGATATGGAGATAGGGAGACATACTATCTGTGCAGGAGGCATAAATAAAAAAATTGTAGTCCAGATCAGACAAGGCATAAGCTAAAAATCTTATTGCAAAAAATAACAAGCAAAGAAGGAGCTGTGGGTGGGGGGGAAGAGGAGAGTGCTTGGCTAAAGTGATAATACCCCTGGTCTAACAAAGGAGGCCCTGAATTCAAACCCAAATATCTCCACAAAAAAGGAAAGGAAAAATGGGGTCTTCTAGGACAGAGAACAAATAGTCCTCAGACAAACATGCCCAGAGCTGACCTACCTCTTTAATCTTCTAAATGAGACAAAAGAAAATATGACTTAAAAAAGAAGAAGAAAACACCTCCCCAACCCGAGATCTCCAGGGATGTTTGTTTTGATGAGATTTCAGGCCTGATTTCCAAGAATAAGGAGGTGCCAACTGTTTGTAAAAGCTCCTAAACCAGCACGATCTCTAGCCCTTAGGAGATTTATCTTTTATTTATACAGAACAGTTTTTAAAAAGCCTGTTACTGAGATAAAGAAGAGACTGAGAGGCTTCAAGTAAAAAGCATCACAAGGTTTTGAGAGCCTACATTTCAAGGAAATCTGTGCATAATAATACAGAACAGATACACGGAAGGAGAAGCAGAAGGTTTTCGTCATTCACTTAAATGAAAACTTAATTCAGTACTGTTAGGCATGGTGGAGATGGATAAGAATACAGTTGTTTTCTCGATGTTGTACAGTTTTGAGAAAGAAGAAACAAACGTGAACACACAAATTGCAGTTTTGAATATGGCCTGGTAGACTAGAGGAGCCCAGAGAATAAAGAAAGAGGAAGATCTTGTTTGTCCCTGCAATCCACAAAGAACTGTCTGAGGAGGTGGCCTCAGGTCAGTGTAGACAAAAATGCATTCCCTTCATTCATTTTACACACTGACTTTTTTGCTATCCATCACTATATTACAACTACCATGAAATGTAATGGCCTGAAATAAAAATGGACATTGATTAGTTAATATCATTGGCCTCTGGTTAGAAGCTTAGAATTTGCATTTAGGAGCAGACTTGGTTTTGGGTTCTTTAAGGGGGACTTGCTTTCAAGGCAGCTCACTGACATGACTGCAAGTTGGTTGTAGGGCTTAGAGTCCCCACTTCTCCTCCTCTCCTCAAAGGGCTGCTGTAGCATCCTTACACCATGACATCTGATCTCCTTTCTTCCACCAAAGGGATCATGGAAAATATCACTGGTAACTTGGCCCTCCTCAAAAGACATTCTCTATCATAGCCACAATAGCTACTAACCTGTCCTGTTGGGTTTTGACCAAGAGGCAAGGTACCATTGGGTGCCATCTTGGAGCTGGATATAATGAGTAATGATGACACACAAATGGGCAGCTTTATGATTGGTACATGTGCCCATGAGTGATTGATAGCTGGAACAATAAGTGGACAATTTTGTTCAGTGGTTAGCGGACATCAGATTTTATATTTATATACCTTAATCCATTGTTCACTGACTCTTGGCCCATTCTAGTGGTTGGGAGATAATATACACTAGCAAAACCACATTGAAAATAGGTTTAGAAACCAACTGTTGCAGTAGGAATATCTGTTCCCGGCTGTCCTGGGTCATCTGTAGGCTAATATGTGGGAAAGAAGTACTAAAACCATTGCTATTTAGGATCTCTTTGTTTAAAGGCCTTTATTCTAATACATTACTTGGTACAAAAAGCTTAACCGCTGAATCTAATTTTTCTTCTGCAGAGACAGAAATACCAACCTCACAGGGTTCTTGTGAAGCAACGTGCAATAATGCATGAAAATGTTTGTCCAATGTCTGGCCCAGGGTTCACACACTTGTCATTGTCGTCTTTGTCCTGTTTTGAATTTATGATCAGTGCCAGCACACAGGATGAAACAGAAACATTCAGGGAATTTGGCAAATTTGTGTCTCCATCCACCAATAATATTACCTCAGGGAATTTAAAGCAATTTTTTTGGAAAGCCCTTTAAGGAGAACTTTGGGGATTTAAATAAACACAGAAGTAATTTTAAAGAAAGATTATTCAGTAGATATTTTAAGCCAATATTTGTTGTGGCTATCTTGCGCTTTCAACTTGTCTGTTTTCTAATTCTGGAAAATAAGTGATAACAGATACCACAGAATAGAAGGAAAGAGGGAGGGAGAAAGAGGGAAGGAAGAAAGAAGGGAGGGAAGAAGAGAAGAGGGAGGGAGGAGGGAAAGAAAAGATAGAGGGAGAGAAGGAGGAAGGGAGGGAGGGATGGAAAAGAAAGAGAGAGAGGAAAGAAAGAAAGAAAGAAAGAAAGAAAGAAAGAAAGAAAGAAAGGAAGAAAGGAAGGGGGAGGAAGGGATTAGAGAGAAAGGGATGGAAAAAAATAGGATCAGTTTCTAACTTTCCAATGCTGTTCCAGAAAGCAACCACAGTCATCCTGCTATTACCCACATCGCATATTTGGCTGTGCATAACAATTTGCTGAGGAAAGTATTTTATTGCTTCAAACAAGTTTGCAAACCCCAAGAATGAACAAGATGATCTACAAGGCACCGTCTGGCGTCATGAATCTCTCCCAACCCAGTTGCAGCCAATAGACCTCTAGCCATAACTCCTGCTCCAAAGTGTCCCCTCTCTGTACACTGTCAGAGGCCTGCCATTTTTTCCCGGGTGAATTAACAAAGACAGTTGGTAGTTGACACAAATTGCTGAGGACTTGCTCAGCTCAGCTCAGTCTGTGCTTCTTGGCTGATCTGAGTCACGCCATCTAGTGAACAAAGCAGGCAGTAACCTGTCCTCCAACTCCTGCCATGGTATCCTCAAGGGAGGATGAAGCCTTCTTGCAGATAGAATGGCAGTGCTCGAAAAAGAATCAAAATGAAGAAATGAGTGGGAAACCTGAGAGGCCATATCAATCCAATGCCCTAACCCCGAAATGGCTCTAATCATCAAAACGACCCTTTCCTTCCCTCCTCATTGAACAAAAACCAAAACAAAAGCTGCCAAATCCCCCACGGCAGCACTGGATAAACAGACAAGCTGGATGAATAGAGGGCAAAGTGATTACCAAAAGAAGGTGGGGGGTGAGAATTAGAAAAACACACCTGATCATTCACTTCAGGACTAAATCATGAGAAATTTAGGGGCTCTTTCACCATCTTGGGACCCCTGGAGCCACACATAAACACCTGGACCCCAGGTCTGGTGACCCCAGGGTAGCTTGCTGTCCATGTAGTACCTGAGGCCCCCTTCTTCCCACAGCAACAGAGAGAACTGTTTACTAGGTTCTGTTCATTTCCCACCATGTTAGAAGATTCATCTTAAGAGAGCACATGCTTTGTGAGCTCACCCCTGTAATTCACATTTTATACAAAGAGAGAGAGAGAGAGAGAGAGAGAGAGAGAGAGAGAGAGAGAGAGAGAGAGAGAGAGAGAGAAGCAGAACTAAATTTTCATCTTTTGCTTCTGCCCAACTCAACTCCAGTTGGTTTTCATTTTTTCAATGTGTACTTTGGAATCAGAGCCCTCAGTGTTCCCAGTTAACTCCCACCACCTGGGGTATGTTATTTTGAGGGGGGCAGGGATGTTGGCTCTTCTCCTGTTCCCACTCTTCTCCACATTGTAAAAACAGACTGTTAAAAAGGTGGTCTGTATTTCTGAGGTGTGTGTGTGTGTGTGTGTGTGTGTGTGTGTGTGTGTGTGTATTTGTACTCACACATGCATATGAGACAGAGAAAGACAAAAAGAGAAACAGACAGAGACAGGGATGACAGAGAGAGAGAGAGAGAGACAGAGAGAGAGACAGAGAGACAGAGAGAGACAGAGACAGAGAGAGAGGGACTCTTTCTCCTGTGCTCCAGAGCCAAGGGCTAGGGTGGTGACCCCCTTCGTCCAGGAACTGAAAACTCCAGCCACAGACAGAGCCTATGATTCCCAGAGCACTCTGCATTTTTTGAGTCATTTTGGGGGTGAGTCTAATCAAGATGGGATGTGTGGCTTTGAAACAGCTGGAAAGCATTACAGGTCAAAAGTTTAAATCAAGTTAAGAACCATTGGAATGTGCAAGCCCCGTTGTTTCTAATCTTTGCTTTTTTCTTCCCGGCCTCCCCCTGCCCCGACCCCCAATCTGCACTGTGCTTCTCTCTCTCTCCTTGTGGGATAAAATAGCTTAGTCAGGGCTGATCTTGAACCATGTGACCACAAAGTTATGATCATGAAGCTAGAGCTGAAGAAGCTGATTAGGAAGGATATTTTATTTGCCAATAAAACAAGGACAGGACCAACCCCACTTGAAAAGATAAAGAAGGGACATGTTAAGCAAGCTAAAATCCTCATAATGAAAATATCATTGCAAATCATTCTTCCAAGGAAAATAGGCTAACATCGAGGGCATTGTCACATAGTGCTTAGTAGCTCACCCACTGGCTAATATGGATTGTTCTATATTTCTGCCCCCAATCCGGTCATTTGTCCTTTCAACACACCAGCCTCTGCTTTGTTTCAAAGATTCATGAAATGTGTTGTCAGTTCCAAGTTCAAGGACTTGCTCTATCTCTTTTTCCCTCCACTCTGCTCACAAGTAGTCAATCATTTTCTGTTTCCTCACCCAACTCTCTGTGGTAAAACTGTTCAAGGTAGCCTTGGCTCCTTTTCTCCTTTAGTCCTTCACATCCATCCTGGCATCTAGCCTCTTATCTCCTCACCATCACACATTCCACCACACTGAAAACTCCTGGACTGGAAACATCACGTTGGTCCTGTCTTCATAACCATTATATCCTAGTAGCACGTATATGGCTGGTGTTTGCTACCTAGTAGAAAAATCAATTACCAAACAAATGGACAAAGAGTTTAAAGATAGTCTCCTACTGTCTCCTCAGTAGTTAAATACCAAGATATGTAGTAGGTTTCAAGATGGATACGTGTTGTTAGAGCCATACTTGTGTATTCTTCTCCTCTTGATTGTAGGTAGATTCTGTGGCCATGGATCAATGGGGGAAAAAATCAAAAGTAGCCATTGTAACTTTGCAGATCTAAGTTTTAAGAAAATGTCTGCTCATAGGCTTCTCGAAAGATCTCTCTTAGTTATCCTCATAGAAAAACTCTGTGAACACACCAGCATAGTTCTTCCTCCCAGAATCCTGGGAAAGCAACCAAGTGAATATAGTCATTTAGAACTCTGTCTCTCAAGACAAATCTGGCCACTAGTCCAGTTTCACTGAATGAAACCCCAGTCAATTGTCCACTTGTGTTCTGCTGCGTTCTTGACTCACTGAATTCTGCCATGAAATGAAATTGGGATTTCTTTAAGCTGGCTACATATCAGCCTTCTTTGCTGCACAACAGACTTTGTTCTTATTTCCTGACACCTGGCTTCACAAATCCTAAGAATCCTGGAATCAACTGATAGCTGGAGATCTCTCATCACCAGAAAGATCAAGACACAAGGCAGTGTTGGGACTTTCAGTCCAGCCTTCTCCAACTTTTGGGGAAAAGAAAAGTTGAAGGTCACAAGTGATGCTGGCAGCTAACACTGGAAATAGAAGCCATCCTGGGAACTGAGCTTTCAGCCTGTGGCATCTGATGCAATCTGAAGATAGCAACTATTAGAAATTAATTCAGTTAGAGGATAACCAACTAGAGCATGCTGTAGAACCTAGACGAAAGTTATGTGGTGGGAGAAATTCCAATATTCTATGATGGCAAAGGTCACAGAAACATTGATTGTTGAGTAAGAGATAGAGTTGGCCACCACTTTCCCTCCCTCTCTGGTTGTTTGGGCTCCATCATTCCTTATCTGGCAGGATGACCCTCTGCATGTCTATTTTCCTTAAGGAAATTAAACAGAATCCATTCAATGAACTTGGCACACTGTAAAATTGTGAAGTAAACCTAAGATGGAATCACTTTGCCTTAAGGGAGAGTATGCCAAAATAGAACCTAGAAGTCATCTGTCAGACCACACTCGGCTGTCTCAGACCAAGGCTACAGAGCCAAGGCAAGTGTTTCAACTGGTTATGGATCTGTTGACCAACCAGTTATGAACACACAGACTTCAATGTATGCCTGCCCCAATTACTATTCCTCAGAATAGCCCAGGTGTTTTTGTTTTTGTTGTTGTTGTTGTTGTTTATTTCTTTTGTGGGTCATGGGGCTTGAATATTTCCTGGGCACTATCCCTGAGATCATCAACTCAAGGCTACTACCCTACCCCTTGGCCTGGACATTGTCCTTGTGCTCTTGAGTTCAAGGCTACCGCCTTACCCTTGAGCCAAACCCCACTTCCTGTTTTCTAGAGGTTAATTAGAGATAAGAGTCTCAGGTTCTTTCATGCCCTGGCTGGCTTTGAACCTTGATGCTCAGATCTCAGCCTCCTGAATAGCTAGGATTACTGGTGTGAGCCACTGTGCCCACCCGCTTAGCCCAGGCTTTCTTAATCCCTACAAAACCTCTGTTCCATTTCCCCCAAATCCGTGACTCTTGAATTGCCATTCCAAATAAATAAATAAATAAAACTCCTTTGTATTTTACAGAACACATATTGATTACTGATCAGTATTAGGTATACCAATTGATCAAGAGGTCTTGAGTTCTTATTTTATGCATGCTGTTTGTCACAGCCTGTTTACTAAACAGAGAACCCAAAACTCATTGTGGGTTGAAAGAAAAAATTGGTCCCTGATTGTGTAAGAGAGTATTATTTCTCACCTAGATGCTTCCCAAACACTGTTCTCAGCCACATGTACACACCCACAGTCATGCACATTTCCCCAGGGAGACAGGAAGAAAGTGGGTAAATATTTCCATTGTGAGTCTGTCTCAGTAGAGAGATCATAGGCGTATTTTCTTCCTTCCTTGTGGTTTTCTACATTTTCTAAATCTTTTACAGCAAATATTTCATTTACACAAAAGGTAGTAAAGATTGCAAAACCTATGAAGTGAATTTCTTCTACTTGAAAATGAAGACACTATTTTATTTTTCTCCTTAGGAGCTGCCTGGATGTTTCCCTTCTTGTATTGTGAGTGGAAGGAAAGGAAGAAAGGAGGGAGGGAAGGAAAAAAGAAGGGGAAGGGAGAAGGGAGGAGGGAGATAGATTTAATATGCAAAATTCATTGCTCATGTGTGTGCCAAACTAACTCAGTTTATACAGTGAATAGATTAGTGAAATTATAAAGCTTGAAAGTTTTCATTGTGATTGTTTCCTTCCTCATTTTAGGGTTTTTTTTAACTTTCAAAGATATATTCATGATTTTATATACAATGAAAAAATCCTTCATTAAGTCATTTGTTCATTCTGTAATTTATTTCTTAAGTTTGGTGTTTCTTAAAACGAGTTTTTCCTCCTTCATCTATGTTTCTGAACTAATGACAGGCTCTTAAACATTCATTTAGCAATGAGAAAGTTCCAAGGAAGTGTGCTCTATTCTAGTTAGAACTTGGTTGAAAAATATATATATATATTCACATGCTGAAGAAAGAAGAGATTTCAGAGAAGACTGAAACTACCAAGTACAGATCTGTAGGTGCAAATGCACAAGCATGTCTCCTCTTGAGGCAGCCATGGAGCTGACACTGTGTCCCAGCCTCCCCAGATGCAGTTTTCAACCTCCATTCTCCTGGAATCCTCTGCCTTCCCTTCAGCTGCTTGCTTACCAGGCTCAAGGGCCTGACAATGCTGGATTCTTTTTTTAAGAACCCATACATTTTTTAAATAGGTTACTAGTTCATGTGTTGGATTTTTCCATGCTCCCGTCGATTTGCCAGCTCGGTATAACCCAGATCAGTCCAGCATGTGTGAGATGAACTCTGTAGGCACATGAATTGTTTTCCAGTCCTCAGTGCCTCCCATACCATACCCACAGCTCCTGCTTCAGATTCCTTGTGCATCCACAGCTAAAGTGAACCTCTTCTAACAGGGAGATACCCCTTCCCCCGCCTCATGTTTCATCTCAGGAGAGTTTCAACACTCTAAGTCATCCCAACAGGCTTCTTTTCTGGTCATTTCTCATCGCTTAGGTCTATAAATATTAATTACAAGCCTCATATTTTAAAAAAGCCTTTTGAGCATATTAACTATTTAGCCACATAAATCAATCCTAAACTAATCTTAGTGGTTCATCATACTTTCACAAATTCCAGAACTTTCTATTTTTGCCACCATTCTTCACTGTGTTTGCCAGAAAAGTTATTTAGTGACTTTTCTAACCACTAGGCCCTTATTAGGGGAAAAGAGAATGGGAAAGGAAGGTTTGGAAGAAGGAAGAAGAAAAGAAAATGAAGCAAGAGATGATGAAGAAGAGCCAAGTAAAGAGAAAGGATCAGGGAAGAAACAAAGAAACAGAAATATAGGATAGAGGGATGAATTATGATGGTTCCTGGAAGACTAGAAAGCTGGTTTTAATCCTCTAGCTCTCCTGAAGGTGGCTCTGAGCTACTCACTTTAATTCCAGGAGTGGCCTCATTGAATCTTTTCAGCAACTCATCCTCCTTCAGCATTCTAGGTCTCTCTTTGTTTCCAGAACATACTTCTTCTTTTTTTTTGCCAGTCCAGGGCCTTGAACTCAGGGCCTGAGCACTATCCTTGGGCTTTCTCAAGGCTAGCTCTCAACCACTGGAGCCACAGCACCATTTCCAGCTTTTTTCTATGTATGTGGTACCAAGGAATCGAACTCAGGTCTTTGTGCACGCTAGGCAAGCACTTTTACCACTAGTCCAAACTCCAGGCCCCTCCAAAACATACTTCTGAAACCATGTGTAGGTAAGAAAAGGCAAGTTCAGGGTAGTTTTAATTTCTCTTCTAAGTACTCATCAAATCAAGTTAAGGAACCCAGGATTACTAATCAAAACAACTGCCTCAGTTCTCATGATTCACAGGAGGAAATGGATTCTATAGGTTGGTCTTTGCTGTGTGCATGTATGCAGTTTTCACTCAGGTCCACTCCTGGAAACCACTTCTAGAAGTGTATGAAAAATTCTAACAGTACTGGTGCTTTACTCTAGCCAACCATACCTACAGGGTACCAGGAGAGGCAAGGATGGATAAAATAATACTACTCAGGACCAGATTCAGACAGGCTGGGGTTCAGATATGGGCCCCTCCATGTGTTCAATATGAAAATAGAAACCTAGCCTTCTTAAGATGCATTTCCCTGCTTTATATTACAGAGTTGTTGAGCCTCTGTATTTCTCAGGATTGTTATCCAGAATAAAAGAGGAAATGCTACAACACAAACTGCTCAGAGTCTGACTTGTAGTGAGTGTTCGATAAATGTGAGCTTTTATTATTACCATATTTCCTCTATTCTAAGACATCATCGATCGGAAGCCAAACCATCAATTTAATAACTTCTCAGGGGGAAAAACAATATATTAAACACGCATTTCTATTTTAAGACGTCACAATTTCAACAATATTTAAAGGTGAAAAGGAATGTGTCTTAGAAATCAATGGCATATGGTCTTATTATCATCACATTTTAGAACCGTTTTAAGACATTTGGTTGTTTACTTGCCTTTTTTCTGCTCAGCCTGGTTTGTTTTGTTGTTGTTGTGTGTTTGCTTTTTCACTCCCAAGAAAGGAAAGAAATGGATATTTGTTCAGTATTATGCTCTCCATGCCTCTCATTGGTGCCAGGTGAATATTTGTTGGATAAGGTGACTTAATGTCATCTTCATATGAGGGGTTATTGATTAAAACCCCACTAGTGCTGCTATTGATTGCAGGATAAAACTTTCCTTCATATCTTATAAATCCATGCAACTTATTCCCCACCAGCCTTGGAAGGAGAGATTGTTGAAGTGTATATTTGCTGAGGACTGAGATTTTCCTTGATCTGTAGTCAAAAGAAATGAAGATAGCCTGACGCGAGTAGCCTAACCTGAAATCTTAGCTAGTCAGGAGGCTCAGAGCTGAGGCTCAAGGTTCAAAGCCAACTTCTACAGGAAAGTCTGTGAAACTTTTATCTTCAATTAACTACCAGAAAACTGGGGGAAGTGGTGCTGTGCTCAAAATGGTAGAGTGCTAGCCTTGAGCAAAAAAGCTCAGGGACAGCAACCAGGCCGTGAGTTCAAGCCCCATGACTTGAACAAAAAGAAAGAAACAAATGAGGATAAAAATAAAGAAGAAAAACATAGAATTCAATTTACTCCTGACACAAAGGGAAAGCATGATGTTCTGCAATGATATTCTGCTTCACCATCATCCCCAAAGTAATGGAGATAAGTAACATGAACCAAATTCTACAGAACAATGGGCTTGAAGCAAACTTTCTCAGGGACTCCTACATTACTGTGTTCCATAGTCACCCAGGAACATACAAGAAATGTGACCATCAGGGGAGAGTGTAGGCAAGTGTACACAAATATTATTAATAGAAGTATGGTGTTTGCAGGAGAGAATTCTAATGGTGTAACAAGTGAGAAAAAATGAACTCACAGTCCAACAAAATGAATACACCAAGAAATTGGTACTTGAAAAGTGTAAGGGGGACAGGCCAAGGAGAGGGAGTTGGACCAAAGAAAAGAGGAGAGAGAGAGAGAGAGAGAGAGAGAGAGAGAGAGAGAGAGAGAGAGAGAGAGAGAGAGAGAGAGAGAGAGAGAGAGAGAAGACAGTCATAATGTTCAAAGCTATGAAACTAAGAAAATTGAGGGAAATTTTTGGTTATGGAGAAGCAGGGGAGAATGATGAAAGGAATGACTGATATCCAGCAAGATGCGTTCTACTTGCAAACTGATTTATTGAATGATAACCCTTTTGTACAACTAAAAGATAATATAAAAATTCTTTTATAAAAGAATAAATGTGTCTGTGATTATTATCTATTAGCCATGAAATCTACTAGATCTATATTATCCCATTTTTCTGGAGTAAGCCAGATTTCTTACCCAAGTATTTCTAAACAATCGTCTTATGAATAGGCTCCACACTGTGCTTATTTCCACATTCCCAGACCTCTGGAACACATAGCTTCCTTATGAAATTTTCAATCAAACAAATGAATTCAACCCAGAAAAGCAAACACATTTTCAACAGAACAGTCATCTTTTTAAATCAGTTTTTGGATTTCCTACACAAACCAGCAGCCCAGAGGTACTATTTCTGAAAGCATTTGGTAATGAAAGATTTTACCTGAGTGCTATTGAGTGTGATCATTATTATCCTTGTTATTAATAATAATGATTTATAGAGTGGTTGGGGAAGGCACTGTTATTTAGAGATGAGAAGCACTTAAGTTGGCGAACGTAATGGGAAAGGAGAAGCCAAGGGAAGAAATTAAAACAGATGACTCTGTCTTGGGCTGACATCTACCTTCAGGGACCAAAAAGCAGGTAATATGAAGGAAAGAGTCCTCAAAAATGGGATGCAAGGACAAACATTTTGTCCATTCTGATACTGCAAAAGATGTGGTCCACTGAACCTCACTTAGCCTCTCCAAAAGCTGTGGTACCTTGATGAATGAACTTGCACCAGACATCCCAGAAGAATTTTGTAGAAATAAGACTGCCTGTGACCTTCACAAGAATGCCAGAAGATGGGTAGAGTTGGCATTGCTTTATACCTATGCCCCTAATCTGCTGCCAAAGGCATTGAAATGCTTGCAAACACAGTATCGTGAGACTATATCCCAAAAGGCAACACTGGCGTCTCAACCAAGAAACAAGTAAACAATCCCTGGGGTCATTGCATCTGCCAATTTATAGTCAGTGTTGATTAGTAAATCCATTCAGAAATCTCCTAAGATATTAAAATGTGGTGACTTACCCTAGATTTCATGGGACATGGGAATTTGTACTTAAAAAATAAAACTACCCCAAGAAATAATTACAGAAAAAAAAAGAACTCTAGCCCTCAGTATGGTAGATTGAGTTGGAGAGTCTCAGAGGATGAATAACCTGAAAACGGTTGCTAACATCAGGTTAAGAGTCCAAAATAGCCAAGATGAAGAGAAAAATCCTGAAAGCTTAGAGAAGGAGAAGGAATTATCTTCAGTAAGAGAGTAATCAGATTGACATCACCTCTCACCCTCTGAGGGACAGCATTTCAATTATCCATCAAACCAATATGCCTCTAAGTGGATTCATATTTCTGCAAAGAATATTCTCTGCAAAACAATAATAAAATTGAGGCTCTACTTCAGCCAAATGAAAAGGAAATCCAAGAAAAAGAGAAAAGGAGTTCAGGAAATCCAAGGGGGGAGGAGAAATGGGAGCTAAATGCAGAAGGAGGATCAAATGAAATCCCAGGATTTCAAGTGTATCGCCAAGAAGCAATCAGTCCAAATGGGACAAAAACTCAAGAGGTGCCAGAAATAGCCTCTTCAAGGGGAAAGTAGCCTCTATCATGTAATTTGTATGATGAAGCTACACCTTCTTAATGGGAAGATGAAGGCTTAGACTGTTTCCCCTCCCATGAAGATGAAATAAAGAAGCTCCCTGCAAAAACCTCACATCAACATGAAAATTGGGTAGAATATGAAAAAGTGAAAGGCAGCATATTTTCAAGGACTTACATGGTTATAAGAAATGAAGTTTTGTCTTCTTGTTTCCCCACATGGCTTTGGGTAGCATGAGTTCAGCTTCACATGCCCTTCAGTGGGAGACCATTGTGACCACAGGACTGTGCTATGAGAAATACACTCATGGAGAGACTACAGAACTGACTGGCTCCCGCGAGACCCTCAGCATGACAGAGTGTGTTCCAACCCTGCCTCTGCCACTTGCTAGATCTGTGACTTGGATAAACCATTTCATATCTCTAGGCTTCAAATGTTTTTTATTTTTTTTTCTGTGAGATGCTGCCTACATCACAGGATGGTTGCAGAAATTAGTTGACTACATGCAATCTATCTAGAATGGTAACTGATTTACAAGCATACAAGGATTTTAAGCATACCAAGATATAATATGCCTGTTGTATATCTTAGTAATATAATATTAAAACACAGAAATTGTCAGGCACAATAGCTAAAGCCTATAATCCAAACTACTTAGCAGACTAAGGAATTGAAGTTTGAGGATAGACAGTGCATAAGAGATCAGCAGACTGCCTCTCACCGACAGCCTGACCCATGAAGCCTACTGGACATTCACAGAGATGTGGGGAAGCACAGTATGACAGTTACAGCACAGGAAGTCCAAAGCATAACACAAGAGACTACCTCAAATAAGCCACATAAACAGGGATTGGAGCCAGGTACCTGTGGCTAATGCCTGTAAACTTAGCTACTCAGGAGACTGAGATCCGAGTGAGGATCTTGGTTCAAAGCCAGCCCAGGGGTGAAAATCTGTGAGACTCTTATCTCCAATTAACCATCAGAAAATCAGAAGTGGCACTGTGGTTTAAGTGGTAGAGTGGTAGCTTTGAGTTGAAGAGCTCAGGGACAACACCCAGGCCCAGAGTTCAAGCCCTAGGATAGATGAAAAAAAGGTCGGGGTGGGGGGGGAGTGTTAGAAACATAGTTTACCCTTCTAATAAGCACAAAGCCTTGAATTTAGTCTTAAGGAAGAAATGAGACAAAGAACAAAGGATAGGCCAATGTAACAGCAATATTCACAAGACAATATGTTGGAAATTAACTTTACAACTTGGGGGTGGGGGTGGGGGAAGGGAAAGTAGGAGAAAAACCTAGGAAGGAGTAACAATGTTCAAGACGCCATGTACTCACTACCTTAAGATTGTAACTTTAACACCTGCATACATCACCCTGAAAATAAAATAAAATTTTAAAAAGGAAACAAAGAAAGTAAAGCAAGCAAGAAAGCAGAAATCAAGTAAACAAGCACACAAGGAAGAAAGAAAGAAAAAAGAAAGGAAGAAAGGAAGGAAAAGAAAAGAATCGCATACAAAGGTTATTATTAAAAATTCACTTCCCATGGGCTGGGAGATTGGCCTAGTGGTTAAAGTGCTTGCCTAGCATGCATGAAGGCCCAGGTTCGATTCCTCGGTACCACATACATAGAAAAAAGCCAGAAGTGGTGCTGAGGCTCAAGTGGTAGAGTTCTAGCCTTGAGAAAGTCCAAGGACAGTGCTCAGGCCCTGAGCTCAAGCCCAGGACTGGCAAAAAAAAGAAAAAATTCACTTCCCACCAACACGTAGTTAACTAAACCACAATTAAATTACAAAATACATACAAAACTCAAGAAGTGGGGGCAGGAGCATGGCCTAGTGGTAGAGTGGTTGCCTAGATTGCACAAAGACCCAGGTTCAATTCCTCAGTACCACATACACGGAAAAAGCCAGAAATGGTGCTGTAGCTCAAGTGGTAGAGCTCTAGCCTTGAGAAAGCCCAAGGACAGTGCAGAGGCCCTGAGTTCAAGCCCCAGGACTGGGGAAAAAAATCTCAAGAAGAAATAAATAATAAAGCAGTTGGGAGGGAAAAAAAAGACACAAGAAACACAGGTAGGAAAGACAACTTTTGGAAAGTGCTCATCTACTCATGTAAGATGAGAAAAGTTGGAATTAGAGAAAGAAGGAAGGCTGGAAGGGGGATGAAAGAAGGAAAACTTAATAAAGGTACTTGTGCTTATCGATGAAGTTTTACGTAAGCTACTACGCAATTTGGTCAATTTTAATTTGTTATTTAATTTCCATTCATTGTAAGAATGCGTTTACATATTGGATATATAGAGGATAGGCGTTTACATCTAGTTTATATTTATACCTAATTGTGATTGTAAATCACTATGCAATACAGGGGAATTAAGGAATAAAGCAAGCCGTATCCACAGTACAAAGCAGTTGGTGAAAGGCAAAGGACTGGCTGTATCATGACTACTAGTCTCTATGGAGAGAGTTTACTTTGTGTCGGGAACTGTTCTGGATAATTCTGTGTATTGTGGCAGTGAACCCTGTAAAAGCTCTTGAAGTTAAGCACTATTGTTACTACTGACAGTTGAAGCTTTCTGAGGCAGAGAGAACAACTAAATGTTCCCCAGGCCCCATGGACCATGATCCTGGAGTACTACCCTCCCCATCCCCACCACACGGCTCATCTCTCCCAAAGGGTATCAAGGATGAGTAGTTTCCACAATTCGTTTAGCATTAGCGTTGCAAATGCCAGAGGGGAAAAATAGAACAACATGTGTGGGATCAACAGTGTTCCACAAAAAAATGCCACAGCTACTCAGAGCCTCACCTTACCTAGACTCTTTGACTCAGCTCACATGAAGAGACGCTAGATTTACGTGTTTCCTTGGAAGAAGAGGAAAGGACACAGAGACAAATACATGGGACAATGACACATTGGAATTATAACTTGTAACTAAGGGGTCAGGTCTGCTGAGGGCCACTGGAATCTAACAAGTGGCAAGAACAAATTCTTCCCTGGAGCAGTAGAGACAGCCTCAGCCTGAAGACCCTGTGATTCTGTACATAAAATCTCCAAAAGGACCAGAAATAAGAATCAGTTGCTGTGCTGCTTGATACTAGCTTGTGGAAATTGAATTCCCCCAGTTCTAAGATGGTGAAAGGGAGTTTTATCTTATACTGGACAGCTGTTGGTATTAAGACTTTTTTTTACTGAAAAACGAAGTACAACACAGCACAGAAATCTACTCTCTACAGTAGACCACTCTATGATAGTTCCTACAGTGGCTACCTCCTGTTTGAGGGGAAGGATGGATTTGCTGCCAAGCAATGACATAGATAGCAAAAGTGGTCAGATTTCTCTTCTGTGATTGCGTTATAGAAGACTGTCAGGGCTATTGTGCTAGATACTAGCCCTTCCTAGCCACTTGCCTTAACGAACCCAGTGTCATAAACAGAGAGGCCCATCTGGTTAGAAATCCAGGCTGGTCTCTGACCAATAACTTTCTAGAAACCAAGGATGGCTTTCTGTTCACAGTTCACAAGAACCCCATGTCTGAGGTTCAACACGGAGGATAACACGGAGCTGAATTCTGCCAAAACCATCAGAGCTTAGAGACTTGAAAACACTTCCTTTCCCCCACTCAGCCTCAGATGGCACCTGTGGCTTCATCTCTAGACATACGGATTACATCGCTTCAAAACCATTCAAGCAGAGGACTCTGCCAAGCTGTGCTCAAAACTTCTGATCCACAGAACCCTACACATACAGATATATTGTGTAAAGCCAATAGATGTTTGAAAATGTTGTACCATGGTTAAACTCTAATCTCCTGAAGTTAAAAATAGCAATAGCATGAATATATTGAATTTTCTTCTACTAATAATTTTTTCTCTCTAAATGAAAAATAAACTTAAGATGAAAGATGGTTCTGAAGAATAATCAGTTCAAGAACAACTCCCTCATTAGACACAGTAGGAAATCAAGGCATAAAGAAGTTAACAGACAGGGGAGGGTTCACACAAGTGATTCATACCCCAAAATTCTTTGACATTCTCCCATCCCCGGTGACCCTCTATTTTCTAACTCATTGCTGTCTGCAGAAAAAGACACTTGGAATTAATTATTTAAAAAAAGAAAGGAAGCAAAAGCAAAGAGCAAGATAATTACTCAAATCAAGGGCAAAGATTCACAGTTTTGTCTCAGATTATAGTCATGATAAACACTGTTCCTAACATTTCCCCCCAGTTCCTGTGAGGGTAGCTGTGTTAAGCAGGCACTTATTAGACAATTTTTGTGACAGCTGCGGCATTTCCAATTACTGTAGCATAATTTTCCCCCTCTTTCGAATTGCTCCAGATTTGTTTTTGTCTGAGCTGAGGTGGAAAATTGAGAAATAGCAGATTCAACAATAATTGACTTTATTAGGGATATGAATGTATTATACCAACCATATATTAAAAACTCATTGCTTTTATATTGGCCTCAAACACTATGTACTTCTTTTATGGTTCCCCAGTCTCTGGTGTTCTCCCTACTTTACCATTCCCAATCAGCTTTATGTTCCTCATTCTCTGTCAGGCAGAGAAAATAAATGGTTAAAAACCGAAGGGCTCATCAGACCCAAGCCAGAGTTCATAAATGAAAGAGGGCAGCCTTGGGTAATTTAAGATATTGCTATGAGCTGGTGTTGCCAAAATGATGCACTTATTGAACCATAAACAAAAGCAATTAAGATGAGATGTTGATTACTATGAAGCAAAGCTCTCTGGTAGTTTAAGGAAGCCAAGGCCACAGAGGAAGTCTCAAGGATCTCTGGAATCCTGATATTCTGAAAGGCTTGCAGATATCCTTTGCCAGAGTTTTCTCGTGTCACCTGGGGAAAAATCCAGAAACACCCCTGGGACATTTTGCCATTGACATCTTGCCTACCAGTCAAATAGAGGAGGAAAGGACCACCTGGTTCTTCATGCCACATCCTAAAGGAAGAAATCCCTTTGAGACAAGTGGAAAGGGTTACAGCCACATGGCAAACTACAGCTGGATATATTGCTCCTGAATTCTACCTGGAAAAACATCCATATCTCAGTCCAGAGCTGACTGGCTCATTGGAGCAATACTCAGCAAGTGAAAACGACCTCCTAGAGTGATCTTGAATGTCTGAAACTTTCTGAGCTTGGCCAAAACGCAGCTGTGAATCTAAGACCCGAACAACAGAAATTTGGATCACCAACTTATTAAGCATGGGCTGGACAAAGCCTGGCTGCACAAACCACTGAAAGGAGAATGTTGCTGCATTGTTAGAAAGGAGAAACTGGTGGGGAGCCTGTTATTAACCTAGAAACACAATTTGTGACAGGTTCTGGACAAATACTCTAGCAATAAATAACCTTCTACACACACACACACACACACACACACACACACACACACACGTGCTCACGTGTGCACGCCCTAGCCCTCCTAGGTAAGTAAGGATCCCTGTGGAAATCATTGAACGTGGCTGATGATGTTATCTTCCTCAATCTGAAGACACGGACCCAGAACTTTCCAAGGATGAGGAACATAAGTGCTCAGCAATTGTTTAGAAAGAAAAGGGGAGTGAGAAAAGAAGAACGGAATGGTGCATGAACAAATGCTCCATTGTGACCGCTGTGATTCCAGCTTGGAATTTAAGGTCAGGACTGACAATTAGAGAGACCTTGAGAAGGCAGAGAAAGTGGAAAAGATCCCAAAAGGGACACATCTTAAGCAATGAGCAGGAACAAGACAGGCAGGAGAAGAAAAACGAGCATCCAGCCAGACAGATGATGTTGGGTCAACTCAATCCTTCCATGTCTGTCTGGAGACACCCTGCAGGCACACACTATAGCATGCCAACCAGCTGGAGGGAGCAATGATTGACATCTTTACACCCAGCACTGTGAAGTGATTGACACTTAAGGAGCTGTGTCTAAATGTCATCACCTGAAGGTCAGATCACTCGGCAGCCTGTCTGGGGCCAATCATACAGGAAAGGTGACCACTGAACTGATGCAATCACCTCAAGAAACCGTGTGGATTTTATTGCAAGTGGCCAGGTTGTCTCACCAGGAGCTGGATCTGTACTGGTATGGACACGGATTAAGCAGATGTAGAAACTCTATGAGGAAAATGAATGTGCAAAGACTCTACCAAGATCATATTATCTCGTTGAATGATCATCAACTTGTTAAATGGGGATTGTTACCCACATTTAACCAATAAAGGACTTCAGGTTCAGGTAAACTTATTGGTTTTAAATTCTTGCATGTTAAGCTAATCTGATTTTTCACACTGACAAAAAGAAATGGCCTGGTGAGACATTTTCCCAAGACAAAAATATAGAGACAGCTAGAAAGTTTGAAGTGTTTCTCTGACTCTTTCTATTGTTTTTGCTGTCCTGCAGCTGGAAAATAACCAATTTGGGGAGGGGGCAGATGGAAGATAAGATAATATTCAGAGATAGTAAGAACATAAGGGAATGCTTCATTTCTGCTGATGGGCTACTCTACCAAGATGTTGACAATGAGACTAAGAGTGGAATCCTTTGTTCCTAGTGGAATAAGAGTGCTGAGATGGAAAGGGCTCATGGAAAACTCTGATGTCTTGTCCCAGTGAGGCAGGGGATTCAGGGGTCCAGAAATCATTCAATGATTGTCACTAAGTATGTGACATCTATATCAGTCCTCTTTGTCCCAAATACACAAGCCCATGAGACAAAATGTGGTTCCCAGCAAATAGATTCAAGGAAGAGAGACAGAAGAGAAGACACTGAAATCCAGAAGGAGGGACACATGTAAAGACATTGTCACTTTCATTTAAGGTAATGGTGCTCCCAAAGTCAAGTTTATAAGATTTAATGCCTCTGGACATGGAAACAATCCAGACGCCATTGGAAATGATAAAATAACATCATTCTCAGTGAAATGGATGGAACTAGAACAAATCATGTTGAGTGAGGTAAGCCAAGATCAGAGAGACAAACGGCACATGTTCTCCCTGATAGGTGGGAGTTAGATTTAAAATGCCAGGGATATGACAAATTATACAAGAGTCTAGACACTCATAGAGAATGGGATGCAAAGAGGAGAGTCTTCAGAGATAATCATCAAGTTTGTCATACCCAAGCACCTCTTCACACGTATACGTACTGAAACAAACTCCGAAGATAAGAAAACAAAGAAGCTTTTCTTACTTTGTCTTTTTGTTAAAGAATATTCTTCATCTCATATATGGTATATATACATGCACATCTGAGGGAAGATGGGAAGAGAGCAGCACAACACCAATGGAAAGCGGGTGAAAAAGGGCAGCAGTAGAGCTACAAATCTCTGCTTCTAGAAAAATCCTCTTCCCACCAATGGACTCTGTATATAAGGTCAGATACATTACTTGTAAATGCTATTCACCTTAAGTAATCATATAGGAAACAGTGAATTGTTGATTGGGAAAGAGAGAGGAAAGAAGAGGAAGGTAAGACAGGGAGAGTAAAATAAAGTATTCTGATTAGATACAATGAGTCCTTTCACTAGGAAATTAAGGTCACTAAGAGAAAAACCCTTTTGAGGAATGTCTCTGGTGAGACTATAGTTGATTTGATCTACTGGTCAGAGACCAGTAGTCTTTGCATCCATGCAG
Organism: Megascapheus bottae; assembly: GCF_031878675.1. Lineage (NCBI taxonomy): Eukaryota > Metazoa > Chordata > Mammalia > Rodentia > Geomyidae > Megascapheus > Megascapheus bottae. The sequence goes on along the minus strand of NC_143532.1, from coordinate 13,851,953 downwards.
AGCTAGCTATAAACTAGAATATATGCTCAATGTTGCATATGTGTTGAAAATGCCACAAGTGGGGCCTAGTGGTAGAATGCTTGCCCAGAATGCACAAAGACTCAGGTTTGATTCCTCAGTACCACATACATTGAAAAAGTTGAAAGTGGTGTTGTGGCTCAAGTGGTAGAGCAAGAGCCTTGAGGAAGAAGTCCAAGGACAGTGCTCAGGTCCTGAGTTCAAGCCCCAGGTCTGGCAAAAAAAAAAAAAGGAAATGCCATAGGGATAGGAAACTGAGCATGAAGCTATCATTTATAAAAGGCCAAGTAGGAGATTAAGAAGTGGGAGCCATGTAAGTGTAAGAGCTAATGGTTACCATGACAGTACACAAGGTGCTTGGGGAAGCATTAGCAGAAGAAAAGGAGGATGCTCAGGGAGGAGACTAGGGATGCTGTGGTTTAAAAGTGGGCAGGAAATAAAGTCAATGAAGTAAGTCTAGAAGTAGTGCACAGAGCCTGGGGATTGGGGGGAGAGAGAGAGACAGTGGAGCAGAACTGGGCCATTACCTACCTCGAAGGGCTTACATCAAAGCCAAGGAAAGAGAAACCTTACTAATCCTATCCTTTCATTTATTCCAGCATCAGGAAAAACATGCCAATAGCTACTCAGAACATACCTCCCAATAAATGCAGAGCACAGGCTCTGTGAATATCCAAGACCATCCTAAGTTTTATCTAAAGGCATGCCATACTAAAGGGGTTCTAGCTCCAGAAGGGTAGACTATTCCATTAGGCCAGAGATCCGAAGCTCTAAACATGAAAAACATTTATTTGGTTTCCTTGAACTTTCTGAATGATTCATTTTTCCCTCTCCTCTGTGAGGTACTCCAGACAGAACTTTTTCCTGGTTATAAATTCTCTCCATTTCTGCTTAACCAGTCAGGCAAGATTGATGAGCAAAGCTGGTTGATACAGAAGCAATAGGGAATATTGTTATTTGCCTTGTATTTATCTGCATTTATGTTAATGGCTTTATTGTTGATCAAAGCAGCCACGGAATGAGAGGAAATACTTATTGCAGTCAAAGTTTCCCTGTGATGAATTACGTGGGAGTCACACAATTGCCGAGGCACATAAATGTGCACAAAACATTTCAGTCATTTATTTATTTCTACTTCTGATCTCGGTAGCACAGACTTCCTTCATGCTTGGGACGAAACCAAATCAATTTTTCACATTCTGCTTTGTCACCTGATTGATTTAATGTGTCTTGTGGCCAGACTTTGCAGAGAAAAAATGTATACAATCTCTCTCTCTCTCTCTCTCTCTCTCTCTCTCTCTCTCTCTCTCTCTCTCTCTCTCTCTCTCTCTCTCTCTCTCTCTCTCTTTCTCTATCCCACCCCCACCCAGAATGTCCTTTCTTGCTCACCCCTTTTTCAAAAGGCAACTTCATAAAAAGCACAGGACTGATAGGAGTTTTGTGTACAGTTTTTCCTCACTCCTCACGGTACAAAAGGGGAGAAGTAACTTTCCTGAGATCTTTTGTAGAGATCAAGCTACATGTTTGGATATTTCACTTGCATTTTCCTATTTAATTTCCATGAACTACTACACCTAAGAGGAAGAAGAGGAAATTGAGACTTGAAGAATGTTGGCTTCAGGTGGGAAATGACTGCCTGTAGTGTAACTGAACTTAAATTCTGGTTTTTTTGTAAGTCAAATTCTTTCGGAACACAACCATGCTCATTCATTTGCCTTCATGACTCAAGACATCATAGGCCAAGTTGAATGACCACCAGTCACTTGTTTAGCAGTTACTTTCTGTTGCTTTACCAAAATACCCGAAGCTGGGTTATGTATAAAGAAAGCAGATTTTGCTAGCACAAAGCTGTGTCTGTTCAAGAGTTTGGTGCTAATATCCACTGGTGTTCTTATGGAGGCTTCCTGGCAGCTCTCATCACCATGGAAGCAGCAAGTTCAGGAAAGATCTCATGACAAGACAGGAAGTACCAGATAAATTCTGGAGCCACATCTGGTATCCCTCTATCAGCTGATTGGCCTGAGAGCCCACCCACTGCATCAGATCAGTATTCACCCCTTCTGAACGTGGTGCAGCTTTTCGCTGGACACCTCTTACAGGTCACAAGATTTACATGAAGTTCAAGTTCAAAGTCCTTTAGCTTTGATTTTGTAACATGAGGAGAAAGATCCAAAAATATGGAGAGGCTTACCCAAAATTCCATGGTTGCCATATGATACTGACAGGATTTCAGTCAGGGTTTATGAGGAAAGCCGGACTCTTTCCTCTTACATGAAGGGCTCTTTCCTTCTTACATGAAGCTAGTAGGTCAAGAAGTAACTCAGAAAATGAGTCCCAAAGATGGTGTTCATGTTTTCTTTCTTTCCATTTTCAGAATTAGATTTTCTTACAAGTAAAATAAATATAAAATAAATCAAAGATTTAAACATAAAACTAAAGTACACATGAACAAATCAGAGGGAAGAGAGCATGGCAGGTGAAAGACACAAGGAATTGGGACCAAGGGAACCTCTAGTAGACAGAAAAGACTGAATGGAAGATCTTTGACCTGAGAGAACTGAGGGTCACAGTCCCAGCTCAGAGGTCAAAGAAAGACCAAATGAGAAGATGCTAGAGAGATCGATCTCTGGAGGTCAAGTTCAGAAGGCAGAAAAGAAGTGCAACCTCTTATTCTGAGCTCTGAGTTAAGGCCAGATATTTACCACAGAGTGTTTGAGGAGTTGGAGAATTACTGAGCGTCAGGTAGAGCAGTGACACATGGACCATTTAGACTCATCCAAACACTGCAATGTCTATCACCAGGGACATCCAGCTTTGCTCCTTCACCTCTTATGACAAGGACTGTAGCTCCCGTAGCACCAGGTAACGCCATTGAGGAGAGGTGATAACTTTGACTCATTTAGTGATGCCATTCTATTATATGGTGGTCACAAGGACCACAGCTAAAATAAACCTCACTATTCTTACACAGAAAAATGATTAAAGTAATCCCTGTTCTGTGTCTCATGGATTCAATGTCTATCAACACAATCATCACCACCAAAAAAAGTGGGGGAGGTGGTCATTTTAAGTAGAATTTAGATTCAACTTATGTAAGAAATGTAGTTGGCTAGTTGAAATTTTCTTTTTTAAAATCTTTGTGTAAAATACCTTCTTATGTTGCTTCTGATATTTAAAATAAGTCAGTGGTGTGCATTTGTGTAAATGCAGGTGAGAAATACTTCCCAAGTCTCCAATAAATAGTCAATGAAATCCTACTTCCTTGCATTTATCAAACAGGGGAAATATATCATTGGTAATTAGATAAGCATCTCCTTGTCATTTTATAATCAATAATACCTTTCGAGTACACTTCCATGATAATCTCTTCTAATAAAAAGTGTCCAGAAGAGGCAGTTTCATGGACTGTAAGTTTATAGACAAGGAAGTTTATCAAGGTGGATATATTTTCAAAAATAGTTACCAAGTGTTGAGCCTCCAAGGTCAGAAGACAGAAATCAACTATAAAATTTTGGTTTTAAAAGGCACCATAAAGACCAAGGCCAGTTACAATTTCCAGTCTCATCTCCTTCAATTCTTCATCCAACGCAATTTCAATTAAGGAAGTAGGCTTTCTGTGAGTGTGTTAATGAAGCTATAACTCCTGAGAACTCTTTGGTGTGGAACAGTTCATCATCATCATCATCATCGTCATCATTATTATTTTGCACTACAGATAAAACCAGTCAGCTACAAGCTGAAAGTCTGACTCCCAAAGTTCCCATGTACCTGACACACATTTATATTTTAAATATTTTAAAGACAAGAGGAATAGACACTTCAAAAATAACAGATTCTGCTTTGCATGAAAATATAATATGTTTCCATCTTAATGATGTAAAAGAATAGCTTGTTATCACAGTGCATCTGAAGGGGGAGAAAAAAACAACAAATTACACATGCAAATGTTTTGGGGCTAATTAATTCAATTCTGAAGATAAAATTGGGACAGTGCATAATTGCAAGCTGATTCCTAATAAGATCTAGAATTGAGAAAGTTTTCACTGAAGTTTCAGAACATATATTTCCAGGAGATGAAGCTTGTGCAGACCCTTATTTTAGTGCCTGATTCAGTCTAGGTTTGCAAAGAGCATTAAAATACTGCTTAACTATTTGTCTCATCACTCCTAAAAGTAAATTCTCAGGGTCAAAATGTAGACTAAATTGGTGAAAACCTAGTTACCTTTTTACAAATTACAGTACCACCCATGAGACTAAAATTCATCTCCAATGGTGATTTAAAGATGACATAAAACCTCTGTCAAGTTACACAATTAGACCAGTCTTTGAGTATGAAGTCTCCACATCATTTTAAATTAGTGGAAAGAACTTGGATCTGAAATTATACAGACCTAGATTTGAATAATAAAGCTGCCAGCTATTTTTCTATGTGAGAGAAGAAAACATAGTTAACAATGCCTAATACATTCAAGATTTTTTCATCTGGAAATTGGGGTTAAAAATATCCATGCACAGTCATCTTCTGGTTAGCCTTTATTAGAAGTGGAACTAAAAATGTGCTTGAAGGGGAAAAAAGAATATTTAGAACGCGATGATGTATCCTTTTGTTTTGTCATGAGAACAAGATCTTTTGCAAATAACCAAAAAGTCTTAGAAATTCTTTGGACTTCCACGAGGTGTGTATAGAACAGTAATTAAGGTTATCTCTCTTAGAATTTATGAATGTAAACACTAGATTTATCAGTAAAGGTAGCACCTCACAGATTGATAGAAGCCTCATTTGTGTCTTTCCCATCTGGGGACATTGCTTCTGTGCTGTAACTTCTCTGTATTCAAGATGCAGCAAGAAGTCCTTTCTCTAACAAAGCCCTTTACCCTATCAGCAAACAGAAATGAGTTTTTACTTCTCCCCCAGATGGTGAGCTCCAGCCAAGACACAAGTAGCCTATAATGAAGAGAAACGTGTACCAGAGGCAGAGGGAGGTCATTTTTGGACAAACTGGTTAAGGAGCAGGAAATATGGAGTTAAGGGCTTCCTTATTACTGTCTGAGTTTGATGTCCTTAGAAATTCACTTATGAAATGGTTCTATTTAGAAAGCAAGTCACCCATGAACTCTGTGAATCACCTCTGATTTGAACCCTACTTCTGCACCTTTCACTTTTGTGGTCGTATTGGTTGTCAATGCACCCTTGTCTAACTGAGGAAAGATTCCCATCAGTACTGGTGGCTATGCCCAGAGTTTAGAAAAGCCCAGACACCTATGCAAATTGCCCGGGGGCACTGTGTCTTCCCCAGGGCATGACTGTGGAAGAACTCTAAGATAAACTAGGTGAATACCCAGTCCCCTCCATTCGCCACCTATCAAAGTAGATGCCACACTTTTATAGTTGTGATAGCAATAACTAGTGTTTATTGTGTTCTTAAAACTGAAAGGTATAGTTAAGTGTTTAATGTAAATTGTCTTCTTCATACAACTGTCTAAATTTTATCATTTCTCTTTGTGTTAACCCAGCAACAGAGGCACAGAGGGGTGAAATAACTTACCCAACATCAATCAGGGAGTAAAGCCAGTATCTTCCCACCAGTGGGTGACTTCAGAAAGTAGGTTTTTAACTCCACGTCCCTTCCATACTCTAAATTAAAGGAAGAGAATGAGCTTGAAAGAGATTTTCAAGCAGGAGGAGAGAATTCCATTGCTAGCTAACTCTTGTTGATTATGTTCTCTCCTTAACTCAGAGATTTGGAGACATAATGCCAGAAAGGCATAGTATGAACTAATAGAGTTGATTACATTTGAAGTAGAAAATCTTATTCTTTCTGTATGCCTCCAGCCCTTTGGAGGGAGCTAGAGGGAGAGATAAAAATGCAGAAATCAAGAATATCGAGCCTCTCCTGACCCCACCTGACAATAGCTTGAGCCTGAACAACCAAACTAGCTCTAGTCTTCTTTCCAAATCGTAAAAGATCCTCCAGGCAGGAGTCAGGGGTGGGGGGGAGGGGCAGGGAGGAAATCTCGTCATCCTTAGCTCTTTTTTTTAATTTCTTTTTTTTTTTTAAATCTTCTTATCACAAGTTCCTTGGTAATTTTCCGATTTCAAAAGAAATATTTGGAAGGATATCTGAGGACTGGCTGCATTCATGTTTTACACCAAATGCTTTCAACACGAGAATCGCCCAGTCCTATCTAATAAAAATATCCTTCCTGAGCTGGTACCAGGAGGTTTCATTAAAATAGCAGTCGATAAGCAGAACTGATTTGGCACCAAGTAGAGGTTGGTGGGAGGCGGGGGGTAAGGGGGGAATCACAGGCATATCAGGCCTTTGGAATTCAAGAGCACAGTTGAATCAAGGCCTGTTTTAGTTGTATCAAGACCAGATTGTGAGTGTCGCCTCATCAGATGCTGAGGAATGCTTGAAAGGGAAGAAGGAATATCTTTCCTTCCCATCTTAAGTTTATGGCTGAGGCTCCCATATCAAAAGACAGATTAGCTAGAGAAAAGCATACAGATATACTTCATACACATTTCGAGCATCTTTATGTGACATAGGAGCCTTTAAAAATGAAGATCCAAAGACAAATCCTGCTAGTTGTGGTGATGAAGTACACAGTTACAGGGAACTGTGACATGGGCCAAGGGTGTTGTCTAATGGGCATAAACTGAGTGTGGAGGGGAGAGAAAGATAGGGTTGTTGCGAGGCCTAGATGAAGACATTCTTTCCCATTGGGTACAGGAAGGGCACCTGTATCATGTGTTTCAAGGAACAAGGGGGTGTTGAATGATCTTCCTGATTCTGTTGTTCACACGAATACCAAGATGTTAAATTGGAGGACAGTGTGCCCTCAACTCTGCCCTCTACGAATACTTAACTTGAGAGAAATAGTCTCTATCTCTCTCTCTGTGTCTCTGTCTCTGTCTCTGTCTCACTCCCTCCCTCCCTCCCTCCCTCCCTCCCTCTCTCTGTCTCTCTCTCTGTCTCTCTCTCTCTCTGTCTCTCTCTCTCTGTCTCTCCCTCCCTCCCTCCCTCTCTCTCTCTCTCTCTCTCTCTCTCTCTCTCTCTCTCTCTCTCTCTCTCTCTCTCTCTCTCTCTCTCTCTCTCTCTCTCTCTCTCTCATAGAGAGATTGAAATCAGACATCTGTGTGTGTCTTAGAGCCAAGGATCATGCAATCCATATGCTTAAACCTATGAGAATGCCCCAATGTGTTTTGGTGTTTTTCATTTTGTTTCCTTCTTGGGGTTCATTCTCTTGAACACAGGATGGAGTTGGAATGGAGGCCCTACCAAATCACTTCTAATGAATCCATTATTATATTTAGTGCATATGTTCATGGCTAGGTCCTCTGTTAGATGCTGGGGACACCAAATTAAACAAGGATCTTGCTTACAAAGCATATACCATCCAAAATAGGATGAGAAGGTATTCCTAGGAGGCAAGACCAAAAGCCATAACTTCCATAGGAGAAGGAAGTGCTCCCAGGTTGAGAGAGTAGGGGTTGTGGGGGAAGACTTAGAATGCTTCCTGGAAGAAGTGGCATTTGGAGCAGGCTCTGAAGGTGGACAGGGAGTACTTAGAAGAGTAATTAGCGTAAGGCATACCAGCCCAGAGTCATGCGCAATCCAGGTTAACCTGCAAGGCAGTGCCAGAGGTAAAGATGTGTGGAGGTCAAACATTGAGACTGGTTTCAGCTTTCAAGACATAACCTTCCTCATGGACCCAATGTATAGAGCACTGTGCATTTCTAGTTCTAACTCCACTGTTTTCACACAGTACTTATTCAGGGCTTCTGTAAAGGCAGGGTTACTGAAAGACATGAGCAGAAACCCTGGCACCAAAAAAAATGCTCAAAGCCTTCTCATTTTTGTCACCTTCATCTAATTCTGAAATTCTAATGCTTTTGCACATCCAATTGCACACTCTCCCCTGCCTCTCTCCCTTCTCTGCCCCCTGTTATGGTGCAAACACTAAACTTAAATCTCACCTGTTGTGTGAGGGAGGCCCTGAGTCCTCAGAATGGGCTGGGTTTTTCCTGTATCATCTCATCCCATCGACAGAAGAATCAGAGCCACCGTGAACAGGAACCTTGTCTTACAGCAAGGAACATGGCTTCAGAGCACCTGGGTTTGCATTCTGGTTCTGCCATGTGTTTAGCTGTATGGTTTGAGTAACTTGCCAGCCTCTCTGTGCCTTGCTATTTCTCATCTGACATGTGGACATAACAACAACCCCAACCTCAATAGTATTATTATAATGATCATGGTCACATGGGGAAACAGAGGCCTTGATGGGGCAGCAGAGGTTTCTTGAACTGTTCCATCACATACTTAGTAACTGCTGCATAGATAAATGCACATTTCAGTATGTCTCTCTTCTAATTACTATACATAGCAACTATATTAAATGCATGAACACAATTCTCAAAGTCCCTTCTAGCTCTTAAACAAACCAGTCCCAGCTGCCATTCTGTGGCCCCAGAGACCTTTGAGGTTACAAAGACCACATGTTACCCCAATATGTTAGAATGTCCCCCATCCTTGGCCTAGAGCAAAGTGTTCAAGCCCATGTGTGCAGCATCCAGCCCACAGATGTTTCTGGTTATGCCTCAGAACTTTGAACTAGGAAAGCATCATCCTTCAAAGCACTATACTTTGGTTTCCAGTTTATGAATTTGGCTTAAAAGAATTGAAGAAGAAAAGAAAGAGAGAGAAATAACTGATCTGCTTTGTGCCAGAGCTGTCTGGTCCCTCCAAACACTTACTCCAGTGGCTCTCATTGTGTGGGATCAAAGCACATTCTCCACACTCCAGCTTTGTTCAACTTGGAGCACATGAACAGGCTGAAAGCAGAGCTTCTCCAGGCCTCTTGTCTCTCCCTTTCCCCTGTACTTCAAGAGAACAAAGAGATTCACAAGGCAAGGATCCCGGCTACAAGGTGCTAATGATCAGAAAATCGCATGCATGGATGTTTAAACAAGTGTTCCTAAGTCAAAGGCTTCAGGGAGGGGGAGAAGGAGACAGGCAGGGAAGCAAAAAGCAGCACAAAACCAGAAGCCAGGAGCTCCAGCAAGTAATCACCCCTTTTAGAACCTGGCACCAGGAGCATTCAGGACTCATCTCATGGAATATGGAGCATACCCAGGCAAAAGGACACCTCTTTTGCCATGACTCACACACTCTTAAACCGCCAGATGCGAAAAGATCCAACCCTGAGTCTTCTGCTAAGTCTGAGTTGTGTTGTGCATAACTGCAAGGTTTTCTGAGAATGACAGAGAATGAAGCCTAGAGGAAACCTGTTTCATGTGAACAGAATCACCTGGAGGGCTCGTTAAAATAGAGATAGCTGAGACCCAGGCTCTGATTTTCTGATGCAGGCATGAGTGAGGCTGGAGGATTTGCATTTCTAATAAGGTCCCAGATGTCTATGGATCATGGACTCTCCATTGAGTACCTCTACTCCATATGATGGAGTCTTTACATTATGATACAATCAACTATCCAGTGCTTATTGCCGTCTCTAATCTCAACTCCTGTTGGTGTCTCCCAAAAGCAATGAACACAAGGAGTGGTCATTGCAGCAGAATGGACTCTGTCCTCTTGCGGGCATCCCATCCTGGTTGGGTCTGGGTAGACTCATGCATTCCCTGCTTTAAATCTCTTCACAGACACCTAGAGATGCAAAGGGGTAATGAAGCAGGGAGTGAGCTGCACAGCAGCAAAGCAAGTGTGAGCAAAAGATGCTGAGGTATTGGGAGTGCATCTTGCAAATGGACAAATGGCTGAGTGAGCATGGACAAGTTCCGTGACTCCTGCTAGCCCCCACGAGAAGGACCAAACTGATTGTCCCTCACAGAGTTGTGAAAGAAACTCTGCATTTGCTCTTATATTGGGTTTTGTGACCAACGTTAACGTTAAAAACAATAAAAGAGAGACTCAACTGAACTTAGTAAACTGCTCCTCATTCCTGTGACTTAACTTTTGCCTGAAATTTGTGGCAGGCAGTGGAATGATTTTAACTTCAGTGAGCAGAATAAATGCCTCCTCACCTGAAGCTCACAGCAGCTGATGCCTTATTGAGCAGAAATGAGGATGCCAAGATTTCATCTGAGCCTCGTACTACCTGCTGTACCCCAGAGAGCAAGGACAGGTGCGTGCCTGTTTAACTTGGCGACCCCAGTCTTCCGCCATTCATATTGATATGCCAGTCTGTACTGCCAGGGGAAACACCTGTTTCCTCAGACCCTTGCTGGCCAAAGTGTCTCCTTACATTTTGCAGTTAAGAATGGAAGCTGATGGGGTTTCTGATGGATTCTCAAAAGACAACTTCTGGGGAAAGAAATGTCAGCTCGAGATGGCAGAACCAATAGTCCCCCAAAATGTTTTATATTTGAAGCAATATGTGTATATGTAATGTATATGTATATATAGTGTGTATATACTTATATTTTTATTTTTGTTATTTTATCTGTATTATCTACATATATTTTAGTCATATATGTATACATACATATATTTTAGTCATACACACACACACACATATATATATATATATATGATTTTTAAATAGTGGTGATTTTTCTCCTCTGCCAACACTGATAAAGGATAAAACAGGACAATTGCCCAAGACTCCACTCAGGGAAGCAATGAGAGGAGCAATCAGTTGAGACCACCAAAAGTACTTCTGTCCATGGACTATCTCAAGTTCTCCGGGAACAACGTTCGTTCTTCTGTGTAGTTTCAGAAGAATCAGATCAATAGCACATACCTGTAATGTCAGCTGGCTGAAGCCTTTACAAGGAGCAAGACAGTTTCTCAGACTTCCAGCTGGGCTCCCAGCCATGCTGTGATTTTGAGCAAGGAGAGAAAAAGGCAGACTGGGTCCTGACTGCACAAATAATCGAAGGAGAGTCTTTTGTGTCCACTGAAACTGTGAAGGTCAATAAATATACCCGGGGTAAAAATCGGTACTCAATCCAATTCAGACTAGTGGCACTGAAAAGCTAGCAGCACGAGGTTAATGTTTTTCAAATGCAAAATAGTATTTCGGGGAAAGTATGTGGTGAGACTAAGGTTTTACAGCCAAAGCAGGTGTCTCTTCCTTTGGTGCAACCACTCAGGCCATGTTTTGTGGGCTTAAATTTGGAGTGAGGGACGAGGGAGTGGTGCCAAGACCTAGAAGGGAAAACCAGAAACTCCCAGACTCACTAGAGCTAATGTGCAGTCAAAGTGCCTGTCTGCTCATTTCCCTCCAGAAACACATGCTCTTCATGGAATGTAAACTCAATAATGAGATCACCCAGCAAGCCACGGGCTGCCAGTGGCTGTGAGAACGTGCTCGGCCCACCTCTAAAGCTCATGATATAAGGGAGATTGAGCCCTGGGGACCGCTTGGAGCCTGAGTCGTGTCATCTGGAACTGATATTTTTCTGGTGAGGAGTGAGGAGCAGTTTAAACAGCTCTGGTCCCTTGAAAACAAAAGCTCAGAGCATCTCCCTCTGGATTATTCTACGTTCCTATATTCATCTACCATGGTAAAGACATTTGCACATCCATGTTCATTGCTGCACTGTTCACAATAGCCACGATATGGATTTACAGCTCAGGTAGTCTACAATAAATGAGTGGGTCCAAAAAGTGTGGTGCCTATACACAATGGAATTTTTATGTCATTTGCAGGGAAATAGATGGACCTCTACTAATTCATGTTAAGTGAGGTAAGTGAATCTCAGAGAGACAAATTGCATGTATTTTCTCTCACAGGCAGAAGCTAGATCTAAAAGACAAAGGGAGGGCCTGGGAATTTGGCCTAGTGGTAGAGTGCTTGCTGGTCTTGCATGCACGAAGACCTGGGTTCAATTCCTCAGTACCAAAGACATAGAAAAAAGTGAGAAGTGGTGCTGTGGCTCAAGTGGTAGAGTTCTAGCACTGAGAAAACCCAAGCACAGTGCTCAGGCCCTGAGTTCAAGGCCCAGGACTGGCAAAAAACAATAAATAAATGTGCTCATTACCTGACTTACGTAACTGTAACTCCTCTGTCCATCACCTTTACAATAACTATTGAAGTTTTTTAATCAACACTAAAACTATATATATGTATATATTCACTGATGTTTATGAATTACTTTCCAGTGTATACAGAGCACTACAGCTGGAATTGGGCAAAAGGAAACTTCCTTCATTGCCTTCTCACACCTCAGAGAGCCCAGCATGGAATGTACAACATGGAACCTAGAACCCAGACCAGTTCAGAATGGCTGGATGGTGTTGACTCCCAGAAAAGAAATGGCTAGCTGCTTTTTCCTGGAGAAACTGAGCAAGGATTCAGAAAGTCATTGCCATTGGATGGCATCCCTAAGACTTGTCAAACAGGAAGGGAAGAGAGCCAGGTCAAAGACAAGCCTCTTTTAATACAAGCCCACAAAAAAGGGGTTCACATGTCGAATGTGTGGCAAGGAGGATGAAGGGAAAGATTGGATGTATATCCGGAAGGCAAGAATTGGGATTTCTGTTCCAGACCACAGCCTGTCTGAAGCTGAGATTAGACACCAGGTTAGAACTGGCAGTGAAATCTCAAATGGACAGAGCCTCTAGCTCTTCCTCCCTCTCTCTCCTCAAACTTTTGGACCTGAACTCCAAAGCATGTCACCAGTGCAAAGCTCCTATGCTAATGAGGGAACCGGCAAGGCATCTCATTCATATGCAAACGCTCTGACACAGACACTATACAAAATGAATTCAGATGGAATATGCCAGCAGCTTTTTTTTTTTGAAAAAAAAAAAAAACAAAATTCTTCCAGAGAGTTATGATGTTGCTACATAAGTTAATGAGAGGAATGGAAGAGTGAACGTTGCTCTCAAAACCTGTCAACAGTATAACTATTTAGATGGATATTAAAGCCAGACACTGCCATATAATTTGAGGGTATGGTTGAAGACATCTTAAGAATATTTTGTTTCTGACAATTGAATCATAATTTTAATAGACATCTCCAAAAAGAGAAGCACTGGTAGCAGCCATGTAATGTTTATTTAGGAGCTGGTGAGATCTTCGATTCACAGTATTGGTTTCAATGACAGACAGTACCTGGCTTTTAGAATGTCAGACCTGTCAAAAGCTTTGAATTTTATTATATCAGTAAGTGCCCAAGAAATATCAACTCTGTATGGATAATATGCAAAGTGCTTTACGTACATTCTTTATTTAATCTTTACAACAGTTTTGTACGGTGGCAACTTTTATTACCCTCCATTTTATGGATGATAAACTGAGGCCCTGAGAGAGCCAGGCACTTTGCCAAGGTCACACAGCTAATGAGTTCAGGGAATAGAGATGCTGAACTTTATCATCTGCCTCAACTCTCTCCCTCTCACACTCAGTGCCCTCCATCTCTCCCCTACTCTTTCATATGGAAACAAATTCTAGTCCTCAACTCTTAACAGAAAGGGACAATTCTTGCAGTCACATTGGAATAAAAGTATTTCCTCTTATCCTCAATTAATGTGACTTCACATCAAATCTTACAAAGAGGGAGTGTAGTCAATGAAAGATGGGATCTTTGGAGGAACTGAATGTTGGATGACAATCTCAACTTGGGCTTTTATTAGATCTTGCCTTGGGCAAACCTCTAAACCCTCTCTCTCTCATACTCTGCTCATGAGACACTTACCTACTCTGCAGAGTTGACACAAGGAGAACTGCAGAAGAGTCTGATTCCCTGTGAATTTTCTCTCCAAATCTAACCAGTGTCTATCCTCAGTTCTAGAAATGGGAGCTTTTACAACAAAACCCAGCCATGTCAGAAAGATGACACGTCTGGATCATAGGTGAAACAGTTCACAGGAAAATGGATATGTGGATCATGCTACATGCACCTGTTGGAATAAAACACAAGAACAGAATCTACACTGGCACCTAGCAGAACTGATGATTCTCCGAAACATGAGGACAATGGTGAAAGAGGCCTGACAGAAAAGATTGGTTGTAGATTTCCATTTGTGTGCTATATAAAAGCAAATCAAGCTGGTCTATAGAAGGTAGATACCACTGAGGGGGCAGGAGGAGGGGCTTCTGGGGTGCAGGCAGTGGTATGTAGTGGGTGCCAATGCTAGAAATTGGTTAGTTCGGCATAAATTACAATGCCAACATTTATACTACCTATATATACTGATTTTTTTTGCCAGACCTGGAACTTGGACTCAGGGCCTGAGCACTTTTGTTGGGGTTTCCTCAAGGCTAACACCCTACCACTTGAGCCACAGCAACACTTCTGGCTTTTTCTGTATATGTGGAACCAAGGAATCAAACCCAGGGCTTCATGCATTCTAGACATGCACTCTACCACTAGGCCACACTCGTGGTCCACTGACTTTTTTTTTAATTTAAAGATTTTTAAGAGTTGAAAACTCCTGCCCCTACCAAAAAAATGAAATCTTTGATCCTACAAATCCAGAAAGATTCAAGCCCTGCCTATTAGAGAAGAGAAGAGGAAATCCAAATAGTCCTCGCCCCCTGTCCTAAAGGAAGGATAAAAGGCAAGTAAGTCTATGTTCTTCTAGAAATTTGGTGATGGGCATGCTAAGAGACAGGAGCTTGGGTACAAGGGAGGTGAGCAAGCAAATGAAAGTCCTGGGAGAAGAAAGGAACCTACATTAAGCTAGAGGTAAAGAGATAATGATGACAGCAGAGGCAGTCACATCTATTCCTAAACAGTCACTTACCTGGGACCTACATCCACATAGTCGGCACAACCTAGCACTTCATCCTCCCGCTGGCCTTCTGGAGAGATTTTATTCTCCTTCCCAGAACATGGTGAAAACAAGACTTGCAATGTATGGGTTATTTGCCTAAAGTTAACAAGTGAATTCCAGATCTGGAATTTGAACCAACTTGTCCAATCGCAAGACTTATCTCTGGGCCAAGACCTCATTCTTCCTCTGCATGAAATGATCATTTTGCTCTTCTCCTCAATCCTAGGTATGAGTTGGTTAATTTTGATGGGGAGGGTGTGGGGGTGAAGGTGAACTGAAGTGATTTAGTCTTCCTTTGAAGGATTTTTAATTATTTGATCCTCCTGTTAGATCTTAATGGTGTATGGAAAACAAAGCAGACAGATTAAAAAGACAATAAAGCAGCCCAAAGCATCCATTGACTGCAGTGTGATTAAAGGCCTGACTCTGGGTAGGTCCTAATTAATGAATGGAGAAAGTGACACACATGTGGTATTTCAGCCTCACGATAAACCAGGAAGTGATTATTTTTAAATAATACAGATGAAACAGTGAGGAATTCAGAGGAATGGTTCCAGATCGTTAGGATATCTAAGCACCAGAAGCAGCCAGGCCTATTAATACACGTGACACATGGCAAAAAAGAAACTTCTGCAAGGATGTCAACACCCGAGCTTGCTTCTCTGACAGTGAATCCTCAAAGCCATGTTCAAGAGAAGCCTCTCTTTACTTAATAAAGCCCAATGATCCTTTAAAAATAGTGTTTCTATTTATTGTATTTCTGGAGTGTGGAGCAACTGAGCAGAATATTTTAATGCCATATTCTCAAAGAGATGCAGGCTTTACCCAGAGATGCAATTGGTAAAAGCTTAAGAAGAAACTTACCCGGGATATTTGGTCTAATGCTCCACTCTGCTAATGGAGATTTCACAACAGTCTGACCTGCCCGACTGAAGCTAGTGGTACATTAATGGGGGTGGAGGGGAGCTTGTTTCTTGCGTCTGGATCTGCATATCATGATCAAAATGATTTTACCAGTTGCTCCAATCTTGGTCAATGTCAGTCTTCCTCAGCCAGCCAATCAAGAGTCCTGACACAAAAGGGGTAGAAACCCTCCTGTCAGCATCCAGCTAGGTCTAGCATTATTAAGTACCAAGGAGAGAAAGAGAAAAGCCAGAGTTTGGTCTCTCTTAGTCTTCATTTTTTGGGGTAAGAGATATTCTCATCCAAGTACAAAGCAGAGATAAAGAAAGAAGCTCAAACCAAAAGGATCTCTCTAGCACCCAGGGAAGGCCCTCTGAAGCTCCTTCTGCTTTTTCTGCTCTGAGCCTCTGTGTAAAACATCACCCGAGAGTTTAAAACCAGAAATTTGAATTAAGGCCATAGAAAATAACTTTATTTTGTTCCATTTCCCATTCTCATTACACTGCTGATTAATTTGTCCCATTTTTGTTCTCTTTTTATGTTCTTTGGACAATAAAAAAATGCCATTGCTGACTTTTAATTTGTAACATGAGGCCTGCCTCCCTGCGCTCCTCCCAGGGCTTAAAGATAAGTTATCATTGCCAGTGGCAACTCTCTTAGGATGCTATTGCTGTACTTTTGTTCTTGCTGTTGCACTCCCCCCCCCTCTCCTACCTCTGGATCCTATTGTGGTTTCCAAAACTCTTCCAGTAGTATCTACCCTGAACAAGACTTGAAATATCTGGGCATTCTAGCCACTTCTCCAGAGATCCAGAAATCCAGCCCTTGATTTTCTCTCAAAAAGCAGGAAGCCCCTTTCATTAGGATCAAATCACAATCCTGGAGAACCTAAAGAAAGGAAAGGGCAGCCAGTTATGTTAAGAAGCTATCAAAGAGTATCTTCTCATCCCTCCTGCCTGCACACCCCACTGCACTCCCCCACACAAAACGCACTCAGTAGAAGAAGGCTTTAAGCCAAGGCAAGGTCATTTTATGTGTTCTGCTTCTGAACAAAAGAAGATATTAAAACTGATTAAGTTCATTTAAAAAAAGAAAGAAAACCTCATCTAAAGCAATGACCTCTGCCCAGCAGCCGTGTTAAAACAAGTACTTTTCTGAAATGTGTTGGAAATTTCAACCAAACTGTGTAGAAAGGCCAGGCACACACCCATGTCAGGGAGCATACCAGCGTGCTTAGCAATGTGGCAGAAGTCAGAAGCAAATATCACTCTCAGCCCTTTGCTGAGAATATTGTCTTGAGTCCATGGGGCATGGTAGCTCTTCTTTGTTTGCACCTTCATTGGTGATTTTAAGTGATAAGAGTAAAATAATGTCAATAAAATAATCAGTTATATGACTTGAGCATGTCTGAGTCAAATTTACTTTGTTTATCCCAGGCTGATGGCAATTATAGAAGCTCATGCTTGACTGGGAGACCCACGCCATTCTCAACCCTTTCATCTTCCTGCAACTTCCCACATGATAGGTGATGCCTTAATATATAGACCAGCTATCAGCGTAAGAGGTCTTTCTAAAAATAAGAAATTGAAACAGGAGTGCCATCATGTCCTCTCCCAGTAGTATAAAAACTCATAAGAGCCAAAGAATGAATCATTGTTTGCTGTCATGACTCAACAACTAATGAATGTGCCTCTTACAAGTGAGGTATCTAGGACTGGGGGTGCAGCTTCGTGGTAGATTACTTGCCTAGCATGCGTGATGCTTTAGTTCAATCTCCAGCATTGCAAACTAAATGTTTAAATGTCT
Organism: Megascapheus bottae; assembly: GCF_031878675.1. Taxonomy (NCBI): domain Eukaryota; kingdom Metazoa; phylum Chordata; class Mammalia; order Rodentia; family Geomyidae; genus Megascapheus; species Megascapheus bottae. The sequence goes on along the minus strand of NC_143532.1, from coordinate 13,834,482 downwards.
GTCACTTATAGAGAATATTTAAAGCATTCTACTGCTGCTGCTTTCTTGTTCTTTTTTATTTTTTTGACCAGTCCTGGACCTTGAACTCAGACCCTGGGCACTGTCCTTGGGTTTTCTCAAGGCTAGAGCTCTACCACTTGAACGATACCACCGTTTCTGGCTTTTTTCTATGTATGTGGTACCAAGGAATTGAACCAGGGTCTTTGTGCATGCTATGCAAGCACTCTACCACTAGGCCAAACTCCCAGCCTCTACTGCTGCTTTGATGCTTGTTTCTCTCATTACTTGAGGAATGTCCTGAATTCAAAGTTTGCTGAACACACTAAAGGGAAGACAAAGAGGAAATTTCTGACGTGTTGTTTGTGCTATTTTAGGCTATATATACTAACATGTTTTCCAGGAAGCAGCAAATATTATCTGTACCATCCCATATGACTCATATGGGACACTGGTGGTTTGATTCCTGGTGAAGGTAGATACAAGCAATCTGTCAGGGCCCTGACCAACCAAGTTGGAATTCTGGGCGAAATCTCTATCCATTCATGAATTTTACATTTACTACTGAGCACCTACTCTCATCCAGAATTCCAGGATTTGTCTATATACTGTAGAGAAAGACAATTAGACAATGAACCTTCCATCCTCAGCTGGTACCCAAGACTTAAGCTGAATCTAAAGAGGAACTCTAGTGGATGGATGGCTGAGGATGTTAATGAAGGGATAATAAGCATTATCATTCTGCCATCATGCTAGGCTTTGCCTGGAGCTCATGGAGTGGACAAGGCAAATTATAGTGATCTATTACTCTGATTTCCTAAGAAATGAGGGGTCTTCACAAACATGGACCTTTCTGTTGGTCCAGGAGAGTCCCAGGTGAACTGGCTACTTCAGAGGACAGACATCATATTTTGTGCCTATGCAGGGCTGAAGTAGACTGGACATTTTGTTCTATCGTCACTCCAATGTCCATCCAGATTAAATCCAGGTTGATTGTGCTCCTCTCCCTTGGCTTTGTGTCCCCACCATATGGCAAGGACTTGGATTGTCTGCTGGGACTTATTGGGCCACTGCTGGTGTTCTACTAGCACCATGACTGCCACTGACACAAAGGTAACTACTTCCATTCATTGAGAAACTACCACCAGATGGCAGGGGCTTCCCACAGGTTATCCATCTTGTCAGATGGGAATTGTGCCCATGGTGGAGATCATAAAGTAAGTCTCAGAGAGACACATTTCTAGACCTATGTGAAAGTAGAGTGCCTACTGAGGGAATTAGATTTTGGAGTCCTGTAGCACCAACTCATATGGATCTTCCTCCAGCTCCAATTAAAGCAAGCACTAATTCACAACAGTGGTCACTTGGTTTTTGTTGTTTTGCTTTGTTTTGTTATATTATTGTTGTTGTTTGTTTTGGTGCTGCTCATGGGTCTAATCAGAGCCTGGATGCTGTCCTGGAGCTTTTTCTGTCTTTTATTTTTCTTTTTGCTGAAGGCTAGTACTCTACCATTTGAGCAACAGCTATACTTTTCAGTGATTACTTGGTGATATGAGAGTTTATGCCTTAATCTATAGATGGGCTATTAGCATAAGACTCCTTACATTTACCCTTGGAAACATGTACACCATGTGGCCTCAGCCTGCCAGGAGGATGGATTCATAACTGGAATTCATGAGGTGACCACCGCAGAAATCCATGAACCATTTGAGAAGCGTCGAGAAATCACTGCACAGGCCACGCACAGTATTCTAGGAGACAGTACAGAATTTGCATTAAATTCTTCAACTAGTTCCTGAGTTGAAGCAAGCTTAGAAATTACACTTCTAAAGAAGGATACATCTATGTGCATATATATATATATATATATATATGTTTCTTCCAGAGAAGGAAATGTGTGTGTTTCTTCCAAAGTAGTAATATGAACTTTATCTACTATATATACTGATATATATATATATATCAGTGTATATAAATATCAGTGTATATATATGTGTGTATATATATATATACATATATACTTTTCCTTTCAGAAAAGGTAAGGTAGTTTGTAACTAGTGACTCAGGCTTATAATCTTAGCTACTCAGGAGGCTAAGATCTGAGAATTATTGTCCAAAATCACACCAGGCAGAAACACTCATGGAACTCTTTTTTTTAAATTATTTCTCTGTTGGTCATGGGGCTTGAACTCTAGGCCTGGACACTGTCACTGAGTTCTTCTGGCTCTACCACTTTGAGTCACAGCACCACTTCCAGTTTTCTGGTAGCTAATTGGAGATAAGAGTTTCACACACTTTCATGCCCGGGGTAGCTTTTAATGTCAGTCCTCAGATCACAGCCTCCTGAGTAGCCAGATTAGAGGTGTGAGCTGTGGCTGAAGTGCTAGTCTTGAGTTAAAAAAAAAAAAGCTCAGGGATAGCACCTAGACCCTGAGGTCAAGACCCAGGATGAACACAAAAAGAAAGAATAAAATGGTAGGGTGAGTTTAAGGACGTATGTGAGAATGCCATGCCCCTTACCACATTTGTTTTTCAGGTGAGGAAATATAGGTAACTATAAGAAAAGTCTTTTAAGAGAGGTCACAAGTCTAGGTCTCTGATATGAACCAATTGCTCAGCCTCTCCCCTTGGCCTGTTCACTCTGCTCACAGACTGCATGGAAGAAGATGAGGGCAGAATGATTGATGCCTTTTCCAGAATGACCAAGTCTCAGCCCCCCATCACTTTGCTTCCTCCATTAAAGCTGCCATGATTCATTTGCTTTATCAGTGGGTGGTGGTGTATTTTTGACAAATTTCAAGGATAATTCTGATAAGACTCCTCATATTTGACACTGGGAACCTGTACACCTAAGACCTTGAACTCCTATCCCTGCCACCCCCGACCCCCATCCTGGAGTAGGGATTCATAACTAGAATTCATGAGTGAACAATCTCGGAAATCCATGAGTGCCTTGAGAAAATATGTTTCTTACAAAGTAGTCATGTGAATTCTATCCTTTGCTACTTCCAGAAGCCCTGGGCATGTGTAGTTTTAAGCCATTATTCAGGCCATTCACTCAGCTTATATTTAAAGAATGATGTTCCCCTAACTTAAAACAATATTGTTGTTGGCAAACAGATTACTCTTAGAGTTATCGAACTCGCCAACTTTTATACTCACCAAGTTAAAAAAAAAGTTTGTGAGATTTTTGTCTTTTCATTCTCTCCACTGACTTTAATAGATTTCTGTCTAGGATCAAAAGGTTGGCTGAATACCAGCCTTGCATAAACTTTTGTGGGTTAATTAAGATGATCATTAGCTGTTCGGCTCATGCTTAGTTTCTTGATTTGTAGGTACAGAGTTTGCTTCTATCAGGCACAGTGACTCTGCTGGGATCAACATGTACAGTGTAGTATTCAAACAGGTGCGAGACCCTCGAAAGAAAGGAACCCAGCTGGTCTCTGAATACCTGCCCCACTACTTGCTGTCCTGATAGTACACTTTCCTCTTGCTTTGGACTCTCATATTATGGTGATAGGAATTTTCTCTTGTATATGTCAGGCAATCATGTCACTGTCTTACTACTCATTTTCTCCAGGTCCCCTTCATGGAGCTTTTACTAGATTTTTATTTTTTATTGTTTTTATAAAGGTGATGTACAAAGGGGTTATAGTTCACATAAGTATGGGAATGAGTACATTTCTTTTTGGACAATATTATTTATTTATTTAACAGTCAGAATTTTTAAACAGAAGACCTCTAACTCTCACTTGGCTTATTTGTACATGGCTGGTGCTCTGTCACTTGAGTCATGCCTGCAGCCCACCCTTTTTGCTGATTAATTGGAGATAGAGTCTCACAAGTTTTTCTACCTGGACTAGCTTCAAATTTCAGTCCTTCAGATCTCAGCCTCCTGAGTAGCTAGGTTCACAAATATGAGACACCCAGCCTGTTGTTTGATTTACTTCCAATATTCCTACTGTGGTATCTCTTTTTCACAGGTGGTTTTAGCCATATATCCATCGCACATCTGTACCATGGATAGTGCTGTTTTCATGATCCATTGAACACTTGCTGTGTTCCAGGTGGCTGGAAATTGAATAATAAAAGTGAGATGGGGAGCTGGGCACAGGTGGCGAGCTGGGCACAGGTGGCTCATGCCTGGAATCCTAGCTACACAGGAGGCTGAAATCTGATTTTCGTGGTTGTTCCAAGCTACCCCAGACAGAAAAGTCCCCATGAGCCTCTTATCTCCCAATTAATCATTCAAAAGCTAGAAGTGGAGCTATGGCTCAAAGTGGTAGAACACTAATCTTGAGCAAAAGAACTCAAGGACAGTGCTCCGGCCCCAAGTTCAAGCCCCACACATGACAAAAAGCAAAAGTGAGATGGACATATGGTCTGGGCACTCACAGACAGATCTTCTACCAGTCCAAGAGAAAATAGATAGGGATTTGCATAGTGTGGCACCAAGTTTTAGGTGGAGGTAAGTGGCCTGCATGTGACAGGATTTTATCTTGATAGGGGAATGGGCAGGGGAGGGCGATTCCAGGCAGTAGGAATGATATGTGTGAGAACAGGAAGGTAGGCACCATTCATGTATACAATGGCCCACACTCACTTCCCAGCAGCTGGAATAGGTTGTTTGCAGGGCATGGAAACTTCACCATCTTTCCTCTAGCAACAGCAATGATCTCATCTTGGTTCTGTGGGTTTACCTCTGTTGACACTGAGCGTTGATGTGTCCACACATCCCTCACTCTGGGCCCTAACTCCCAAGGCAGTCATATTTGGAAGTGGTCTAAATATAGTTTAGAAAAGGTCACTACGTTAAAACCTTTGTGCTATAGACCAGGCAGAGTGACTCACACCTATAATCTCTGCTATACTCAGAGCGCCAAAGATCAGGAAGCTCTTAACTTAAGGTCAGCATGGGGAAAAATATTAACAAGATCTCATCATAATAAATAATCCAGGGCCTCATGATAGCACATGTCTGTGATCTGTCATCCCAGCAGCACAGGAGACATCAACTCAGCAGACTGTGGCCTGAAATCAGATTCAACTTGAGGCAAGGAGATGCAAGAAGTAATTAAAGCCAAAAATTGGGATGGGATCATGGCTCAAGTGGTAGAATGCCTGTCTAACAAGCACCTGTCTAAACAATAGAGCGAGAGAGAGTGAGAGAGAGCACAAGAGAGAGAGCGAGAAAGCAAGTGAGCAAGCGAGAGAAAGAGAGGAGAGAGAGAGAGACCACTGTGAGCACACAAAGTGGCTGTCAACAAATGAGAAATCAAGCCTTTACTGGAAGTCAAAGATAGTAAGTACACTTTGATCTTGAACTTTTCAGTGTCCAGAATTGTGAGAAATAAATGTTTGTCACTCACATCCCTAGACCATGGCATTTCATTGTAGTAGCTCAGCCTGAGCAGACCAGAACAGGAAGTCTAAGAACTGTCTCCCAATTCCCAAAGCACAGAGGCCTTCATAAACTCTTGACACCTGTAAAGAGTCATGTGGTGTCCCCAAGGCAGGAACAGGAAGAAGAAGAAGTAAGGAAAATGCTAGACTTTTCCTATCTGATGGTTTTGACAAATATTCTCCTTGGTTATATTTTTTTAACCTCAGAAACAAGGATACTAATGTTCAAGAGATGGAAAGTAGTGCCTAACATTGCATAACAATTTATTGGGAATCTCATAAAATCCTAGTCCCCCTGCTAATTTGATGGATTTAACTATTTGCTGGCAAGTCAAAATGTCACCTTGTGCTCACTGCCTACCCTAAAAACTGTGTGCTGAGACGCCATCTCTGAGGTGAATAGAAACACTGTTGTAAGAGAGTCATGTAGACTACAGAGAAGCATCCTATTCTTAGCTATAAGTAAATATGGAATTCTAAAAATTGCACTTCATTTTGGTTTGTTTTCTTTATGAAAGGCGCTATTAGATGCAAAACCATTTCTTGATAAAAGGTAACATTCCTCCAGTGCCATTCTGGTCATATGTCAGGCGCTCTGCAGAGCATTTTACATACTATGTGTCTAATCGTGGCAACAATTCAACTCAAGACCTTCACTTGCTCTAATTTTACACTTAGAATAGTTCAGGGAAAATTCCAAACCTGCAAAATCACACAATATGAAAGCCTGTGTTAAAATCACAAAAATAAAGTACATGAAGACGAGAACCTGTTTTCCTCAAATGATAAAACAGTCGTGGAAGAATTTAAGCAGTAGACCAAAGAGTCAATATATTCAAACCAATGTGGGTAAGAAAAAATAATAAGGCTCAGACAGAGTAAATAGATGAATGTCTCTAAGACTTTTACATTGAGTTGTTCTCTTAGCAAGTTCAGTGGTATTTAATAAACTCACAATCGTGAGGCATACCATCCTGGAAGAGTGATTTTTAACTGCCTGAAGATCTTAAGTGACCACAAGCTCAATGTAATTCTCACGAGCTAGGGAGCTCTTTCATAGGCTACTTCTGATTTTTTTCTGTCTGCAAAATAGAAGCAATGACATATACATACCATATGAATGTTGAGAATAAGGGCAAAGACATAGCATACACACAAGGTTGAACAAGGAAACTGGCTCTTAAAACTGAGTCACAACCAGGCACCATTGGCTCATACCTATAATCCTAACTACTCAGGAACCATACATATAAAGCTGTCTTTGCCAATTATAATCCTGGAATCTTTTGAGATTATATTTAGGTAATCAACTGACATACACATTGCCATTGCCCCATGTGAAAAGCCAGAGGCTATGCTATGCACCCAGGACCCAGATGCCATCTCTGGGAGGAATAAAAAAGAATGTTTTGAGAGAGTCTGTAATAGGGACTTTCAGGAGACTTAACAGGTTGCAACCCTCAGCCATAAACAAAGGCAGCATAGTAAAACCATTATGGGAAATTTTTACAAAGATCCAAGAAGTAAAAGTTCTGAGCAAAAAATCATCATTAGATAGGAAAGAATAACTTCAGACATGCCTAGGATGTGGTCATGTCTAAATTATCTTCTAGAGCCTGGATTGTATTCTCCTCCTCTACCACCTACCATGCCCACAGAATTTGGCTTGTCATGGTTTCTCAAATTTAGATAATCTTAACATTTACTCTTTGCTATATAAGAAAGCCTATTGAGCAAGATGCATTGTATTTACAAACTGTTTTTTAAGTGGCAACAACTCTTTTGTACAGCTACTTTAAAATATGTACTATATATATACATATACATATATGTATATACATATATATATATATATATACAGAAAGTCCATTATCATGTTCAAAGCCCATTTTTGTACTGGAGCTTAAACGCAGGGCCTAGATGCTGTCCCTTACCTTTTTCACTTAAGGCTAGCATACTATGATTTAAACCACAGCTCCACTTTAGACTACTTGCTGATTAATTGGGCAAAAGTGTATCATGGACTTGTCTGCCCAGGTTGACTTTGACCTTCAATTCTCAGATCTCATCCTCCTGAGTAGCTATGATTACTAGCATAAGCCAATAGCATCACACTCCACACCTTATTTGTTGAAATATATTTATTGAAGCATACAGTGGAAAACCAGCCCTGCCCTCGAGAAGATTCATCCAAAGAGTAGTTACATACACACTCCCAGACTTGTGAGATGGATGGCCTAGGTCAAGGCCATGGAGTTGGCTCTAGAATCTCTATTAGTGGGATAACCATTCCCACTACTTTATTTTATAAAGATGGGGAATTTTGTGCAGCTCTTCTGGCATTTCTCCCAGGAGTTTCCCGATAAAAGACAGGAAGGGAGTAGGGTGGGGGATAATGGGACTGATTAGGAGAGGAGAAAGAATCCCATAAGGAAGTTGTCTTGCTCACTCTGATGCTATCATCGATTATCACTGACTGGGTTATTTATGCAAAAGAAAGATAAAAGAAGTTAATTTGCCTTGTGGCTCTGGAGGCTGGGAGGCTCAGGTCAAAGGGCCAAACTGGTAACACTCATCATGATGCTGGGTATTCTGCATCCAGAGGCACTAGAGGACCTCCCCTGTTGTGTCAGAGCTAACCTGGATTATAGCTGAAGGCAATCTACTGTCTCATTTATCTGGGCATCGATTAATCCATCTGGGAGGGCAGAGTCATCATGGCCTAAGTGCCTTTTAAAGGTCCCATATGGACTCACTTCTTAACACTTCATGATAAGGAAGATACTTACCCCTGAGTAGTGGTGGGGACTTTCAAACCATAATCCATATCAGATGCTGAGTGCTAGGGTTGCACATTAATTGTCACTACTGCCCAGGTAGGAAAGAGAGCTAGAAGTGGCGCTGTGGCTCAAGTGGTAAAGTGCTATCTTTGAACAAAAAGATCTCATGGACAGTGTCTAGGCCCAGAGTTCAAGTCAGAGGCCCAGAAAAACAAAAAATAACAGTACCAAAAACCATAGCATATGCTAACTTGGTAGAACAACCTTGACCGAGTGCCTGAGAGAAGCTAAGGCCTCTGGTTGAAGATGAAGAAGTTCTTCTGAATTTGGACCCTGCTGTTTATTCTAAAGGTTTTGACCTCGGATTAGCCCCAAATGGACCACTTGTATCGCTGTTTCTGTTCTGGTGGTTGTTTTTATTTGGGTCATAATAGTCTTTAAATTCTCAAGGATCTCAGTTTAGGATTGGTACCAAGGCCTACCGGTACATAGGCATGTATTCACTGGGGGAAAAAAATGAAGAGAGACCAGGAACAGTTAGATGTTATCCCCATGCAATGCATTTTCACTTTATTTTCATGTTTATACATTTCTGGATTTCTAAACCTTCTAAACTGGATATTTTACTCTCATAACTTAGAGAAAATTATTTCTTGGCTGGAAGCCAACTAAAGAACTATTTCTGGTATTCCAGGATACATTTTATTTTGTTGTTGTGCCACTTTTAGAGCTTAAAAATGAGTGTTTTTTTCTTATACAAAAATATGTGTGTTTTTTGAACAGGTGGATGCTGCTAAGATATGAAAATGAGGAGCCTTTAGAGGACACCATTTTGATCTATATCTGTGGCATTCAGATATGATTTTTGAATGAGTAATAGAAGCACATCTGCCATTTGTCCACTCTCCTTAACAAAACCCAGGGCGAGAAGTTTTGTTTCCTTTATCTAAGGGCTTGAATTCTGGGCTTCAAGCTCTCACTCAGCTTGCTTGCTCATGGCTATTGCCCTACCTCTTGAGCCATATCTTCAACTCAGTTGCTTTCTTTTCTGCTATTAGTTGAAGATAAATCTCTCAAAGATTTTTTTCTTTTCTTTTTTTTTCCTGTGCTGGCTTTGCACTGTGTTCTTCCAGATCTCAGCCTCCTGACTAGCTAAAATTCCAGGTGTAAGCCCCCAGCACCTGGTTTGGGTGAGAAATTTTAACAAAACCATACAGCATTGGTTGAGAGACCTACTTATTTCTGACAGGGACAAAGGAGTTGTGAGTTACAGGTAACTTGCTGATTCTGACTTCCCCATACCTCTGCCTTCTACTCTTCCCTTATCATCTGGGTCACTATAGGATGCAGACACAGCTGTCCCCTAGTAAAATCTTCCAGTGCCTGGGCAGAGTACCACCCAGGCACATCTTCCCTCCAGCCTGCCTCATCTTAATCAGCCTTCAATTACTGCTGCTTTCATTAGTCAAACTGCACAGCCATCAGTGAGGTATAGTCCCTTCGATCCTTCAGCTGGAGAGCATCAGGTGCCAGAGCAATAAGAAAGAAGCTCAACTTCCCTAACCTCTGTGCCCCTACTTCTCTCCTCAGCAAATCTAGCCCAACTAATGCATTATTGAGAAATTAGTACTTCCATTTTCCCCAGTTTCACTGGGCCCTCAGCCCAATGATGGCACCCCCCAACCAAACGGGATATGTTTCAGCTGGAAGACAACCCAGAGTCCACCTTCGCCTGTGTTCATCACATGACAGGTAAGAATTTGAGTGGGGGGGGAAGATGGGAGGAATAGGGAATGGTGCATTCCAAGCTGGCCCTAGGTTCCCTAGCTCTCTGCAAGTATGCCTTCATGTGACATGAATATTTTTATGAAATAAATGCACGTAGCAAGTAATCAATCACCATCTCGTTACTGCGGCAGATACAATGTACATGAGTAGATAGCTGTCCTCTATCGGTCACCATTTAAAACAAGACAACCACAGAGCACAGATTGCAAATTACACAGAACAGCCCTGAATGATGCTCTTTCCCAGAGCAGTTTGAAGAATCCTAGTCTGCCCTTTTTTCTCAAATCATGGCAATCAGTAAGCATTTTGCCTCTGGTCTTTTCAGTCACTGCCAATCCATGATTGGGAGACAGTGGGAGGTGCTGGGAAAAGAAGACAGGCTTCCAGCAGACCCCAATCTGCTGTCCAGTCATAGTGTGACCTTCAACACAGTCTCTAACAAAGTCAGACCCAGCCTTCTAATCCTTCAAACATAAAGAACTTCCAGGCTATCTCACTAACAATTGCAGGCATAATACTCTAACTTGCTGGCCTCAGATAATTCAAGGAGACTTCTAAGAGCTGCTGATCTACACCAACATGTCTCTGCCCATCCCTCCTCAGTCACTTCTACTTGTTGGCATCCTCCCTCCCAAGATTCAACCCAGTGGAAGATCCTGAGAGCAGGATGTGGTGATTTGCCTTACCCAGTCCCATTCCCCAGCCAGTGATCCTGACTTGGTAGCTGGCAGCATTTAGCTTTGTTTCTGGCTGTAGCATGAATTGTCTAGGACCCTCCAAATGTGTACTAGTCTGTTCTGACTACTCTGAAATTAGAGATTAAAGCCCCGAATGTTGTGATACCATGTCACCATCTTGTGAACCTTGGAGATTTCTGCTGACATTTATGGCCCTAGGAAGAGCCAGTCTCCATTTGGACAGCAGGAATCCGTCTTAAATTACCTAAAGAGCCTGAGCGCTGGGCTTGGGTTCCATTTGTTTACAAAATAGGTTCTTTCAAAGGCCCTTTACTAGGGACTGGCAATTCCCAGGAACCCTGCTATAGACTGTTGCATAATGCATAAGGTGCTGGGAAATGTGTATTCATGAGGGCGGCTTGGCTTTTGTCAAAAAGAACTGTGAAATATTATGATGGAACAATTTTCATTTCTGCCACATTGTTTTTATAGTGCATTCATGACTGGGGATTGAGGGCTTTTTGAGTTTTGTCTGGTGCAGATGTTGCAGGGCTGAGAGCTGCTTCAGACGTGTCCGTGTATTTTCCAACTTTGTTGCTGACAATTACATGAAGGCTGGGGGAAGAAGGGGGGGACTCTCACAGGGAGACAAAGGATATATGTCCTCAAGTGATCTGGACCTTCAGGAAAGAGGGAAGAAGGACAAGAAGGAGGGTAGGAGAGGGCAAAGGAGAGAGGAAGAAAGGAGCAATAAATGAATGGTGTTGCTATCTTCTTAGTGCCAAGCTTGGGTTTCTGAATGAGGAGCCGTAATTCTCATTTGACATAGGATGAAGGAAAGTCAAGTCACTTGTCTGAAATCACACCACTAGTCAGTGATATAATGTGGATTTGAATCTACATCTCTATGTCTAGCTAGCCAGTCTTAAACAGCATGGAACTACTGGGAGAAAAGCACTGTCAGCCTTCAGCCTACCTGGAAAATGGTCAGAAGATGCCACTAAGTTTCAGAAGGTAAAGGAGATGCCAAGGAGCCCATATTGAGATAAAGGCTGCATACTGTGGTCTATCTACACACACTGTATACGTAGATGCCCTACCCTCCTGCATGGCACCTCAGCTGCGAGGGACAGATACGACAGCATATCTCAGAGAAAGGTAATATTCACAGCTCCTGAATTTCTATTGCAGCATTCTGTCTCGTATTTCTGGATCCCAAAGCTCAGTTTCTCTCACTGCCCAACCGGATGGCCCTCTGCCCTCTTCTAGCTCTAGAGTCAGGCAGCTATGAATTTCTAAAGGCAAGAATTAGCCTCCATGGCATCCATACAGTTCTTGGAAAGCTCTAGGTGCAGGCAGGGTGATCATTGTATTAAAGGAATCTTTTGTAATTCCCAAGGTGATGCTAAGACAAAGGGAGCAGAGAGGAATTCTTTCCAGAACCTAGAAAACCACCGAAGCAAAGAGGACACGGTGTTGTGGAAAAGTTGTATGGGCATCAGACAGGCAGTCACCTTAGATCAGTGATGATCAGAATGCTGTGTTGGAGAATCCTAGAGAAAAGACAATGCAACACAGAATGAAAATTGCAAGAGAAACTTACACAGGAGGATGGGTCCCTTGTACAGGAAAACCAGGTGTAGAAGTCATGGGGGGAGAGGGAAGAAGCAAACTCTCAATAGAGTCTGGAAAGATGATGTCCAGAGGTGGCTGTGAAGGGTCTCTTGTTTCTTCATTAAACCCATGTGGGCTTGAAAGTCTCCACAGAGATGATCAGGCTGGGGATTCCTGACTCTCCAGGCACACTCAGGACATTCTCCAAGCCCAGGGTTCCAGGATTCTGACCACCCCCCCCCTAAAAAATAAATCCATACACAGAATAAGTTGAGCTCTGACAAGCAGCCACTAGTGTAGAGTGGATACCACTGCAAATCTTTCTGCTACTTTCTAGCCTTTTCTCGATTTAGGAGTCGAGTCTTTGCACCCTCAAGTTTTTTCACAGCTTGTTCCCTTCCAGCTTCCACATCTTAGTTTATCTACCTGGTTCTTCCTTCTCTGAATTTCCCCTCCACAGGAACAGCCTCTGGCTGTTGTACTTGTCTGCCTCTGCCCTGAAATGAAAACCCAGAACCACAGGAGTCAGTATACAATCCATTCAGTCTTCCATCCTCAGCACCAAGCATCAGGCCTATGACATAGACAAGACCCAGTAAGTGTTAGAGACTGAATGGATCTGTTCACAGGGTGATATGTGGGAGCATTAATAAAGCATGTCTAAAGGGATTAAAACCCAACAATTTGCTCCCACACTGCCCGGCCAGGAGCAAGCAACAAAGCATAAGAAAACAGATCACAGCTCCCAGCAACCAAGTCCAAGATGTTTCCCTAGTCCATCCACTTTGGTAGTAAAGCAGATTCATGTATAGGATGAGAACAAAGGTCGTGTCTAGACTCGATGCTCCTAGCCACCCATGTTGCAATGTTACCCTCTCGCATCCTTCTCTGTCAGGATAGAGAACAGTGAAACCATTTGATGACAACGTAGCTATGAATATTGAGTTAGAGCAGCATTGTAACAGGGTGGGGGTGTGATTTACAATAATATCATGTGTATGCAGTAGCAATCAGATGCCATTTTTGTTTCTCATGCAGAGCTTAGGTTAGGCCTGAGAGGGGGATGAGAAATCAGACTCTGGAGAAGCGGGGAGTTCAGTTTGTTCTGTTTCTTAAGGAAGAAAGCATGCCTGCTGCCAGGTGAACTAGAATAACATTTTGCTCCAAAACACATGTATTTAAGAAGGGAATATTACCTTCCTGAGATGCCTTTCTGCTTTATCATCCTCCCTGTGTAAAACCAAACATATTTTCCCATTAGTCACAAGGTTTTTTTTTTCATAAATTCCCCAGCTTTCCTACATGGACTCTCCCTCCTAAGTGCAGCCCTGACATTAGTGGGACATGCTGGGTGACCTATGACCTGGTGACACTACCTGGAACTCTATCCTTAGCTGTTTCAAACCGCTTGTCAATAAATGCTGAGTGTCAATGGTAATGACTGCTTGAAAAAAAAAAAAACAACAGCTTTGTAGTCACACCCCCAACCAAGGTGTGATTTGTGAACACCCAGTGATACCAGAAGCAGCATGGAAAAGGGGGGTGGTTAAGAAGACTGACAAGATGCCTTTCACTTCCAGGCTGGGCACTGGTGGTTCATGCCTATCCTCTTAACAACTTGAGAAGCTGAGAATGGGAGGATGGTGTTTCAAGGCCAGTCCAGGCCAGAAAGTTGTATTCTGAAGTCACAGCTGGACATGATGTGTACACGTGTTATCCCATGATACCAAGTGTGAAATGGGCAGAACACAATCCAAGTACAGTCTGGATAGAATACGAGATGCTACTTCAAAACTAGTAAAAAAAAAAAAAAGACTGGAGGCATGGCTCAGCAGTGGAGTAAGTACAAGGCCCTGAGTTCATGTCTCCATTTTACCAAAAAATAAAGAAAAGGGGAGGGGAGGGGAGGGAAGGGAAGGGAAAACCAACTTATCTTTATACCATTGTAGCTAGTCCTACAGAGACAGGTATGGATCCAGGCAACCCAGTATCCATTCCCAGGACTCTTTCACCTAACCCATATTCCTTTATTTTATAAACTTGTGCTCATGAATTTGGGGGAAAATGTGTTATGGGGTGGACACGTCACATGTCACCTCTTGACAAGTCCCTAGGATGGCACCCTCAGGTTCCTCTGTGTCTATGTTGTCCTGATGGGTGGAATGTGTATGGACAGAATTTTGGGGTCTCCTTCCAAAATTCTTATGTTGAAACACTACTTCCCCAAAGTAGTGTTAGGAAGTGTGGCAATGGAAAGTTATTAGCAATCTTTCTTCCTTCTGTTGTCATCTACTTGTTCACATGGTTCTGCTTTTTTTTTGTTTGTTTTTTGTTTTTGTTTTTGTTTTTGTTTTTGCCAGTCCTGGGCTTGAGCTCAGGGCCTGAGCACTGTCCTTGGACTTTCTCAAGGCTAGAGCTCTACCACTTGAGCCTCAGCACCACTTCCAGCTTTTTTCTATGTATGTGGTACCAAGGAATCAAACCCGGGTCTTCGTGCATGGTAGGCAAGCACTTTAACCACTAGGCCAAACTCCCGGCCCTGTTTTTTCTGTTTTTTTTTTTTTTAATTATGCTTCTCTTTAAGTAGTTGTACAACAGTTCCCGTGTCACAAAGCAGTTTATGAAGACAATGTATCTGTGTCAGTGTCACCTTTTATGCTTGTCTTACACATGAAACTATAAACACAGTACAAACAGGTTCTGATACATATGAAGACACATTCTAGAAAGCCAGAGTAACAAATGACAACAGTAGCTTTGGGACACCAAAGGGTCACCAGAACCTGAGAAAATGGGTAAACACAGAATCCTTGATGTTCAGAACAAACTGCAGCAGGCACATCTCGAGCCAGTCACACCTGAGATGTTATTTTCAGTGTCCCCAGACTCAAAAACTCACCATCTGCCTCTGTTGGAGACTATGATCTCTCCTTGAAATTTAACAGGTTAATGAAGGTATCTATTACTTATTTGATTCCTCAGAGCTACAGAATCTTTCTCTATCTGCAAATGACTTTAAAATATAGCGCAGGCATCCTGAAACCTTTAGTAGTTTTATTAGATATTTCTCTTTAAAGATGAGAGGAAAAAACAAAGCTGGAGTGGCCGTTGAATTTCCAACTAGTATGTTTCTAGAAGCAAAGCCTGAAGCCAGAACAGTTAGATGCATTTGAAAAAAGATACAAGTTCAGAAATTTCCATGTCACTCTGTGATGGTTGTGCAAAGGAGATCAATGTGTAGAAACTTCATTATGTGCAAATCTATAGATATACCACCTTTTAATTAATAGTTCCATGATCTCCAGCAAGTATGTATATACAGTTACTAAATTCCTTACGCAAGATTAGTGAGTGCTACTTTTTGCTTTGCTGCTGTCCACACGATGAGGAGTCCATTTTCAAACATTTTGAGAATAATAAAGAAAAAATAAAGCAACATTCCTCTCCAGCCAGGCATCCTATCTACTAAAGAGCCTGACACCTGAGGCTCCCAGTTCAAATTTATCCAGAGCAGAAAAAAATCAGTGAATCTCTTATTTTCAATTAACCAGCAAAAAACAGGAGATAGAGCTGTGGTTCAAGTGGTACAGCATCTGCCTTAAGAAGAAAAAGCCAAGAGAGTGCCCAGGCACTGAGTTCAAACTCTACTACTTGCACAATACATTCATACATAATACATATACACATACATACATACAAAATAACAGAAGTATTCTAAAATGTGGGGTTTATTTATTTAGTATTTGCTTCATGGCCTAGGTTAAATATCCCATCTTTTTACAATGAGTGCTGGCTGAAAGCATCATTAATTGCTTCAACAACCATTTGGCAGAAGCTCAGGTGAGGAGCACAGAGGTAATGAAGAAAACAACAACAACAACAAAAATGAATTGCTTAAAGGCCCTGGATGATTAAACAATTACTCTCTTCGTAGTTCATATTTGACAGCAAACAGACCCTAGACTGCATTTTTCATCTCATAAGCAAGAGACTGCCTCTGCCGGCTCTTTATAGATCCTCTTTCTTAGTGATGAAATTTTATTTCTTCTGGAACTTTGGTGAGTAGAAACTTCTGGAGCCTGGCCAAATGGAACAGGCTTATGCTTTCCACTCAGCCTATGTCAGCCCTAATTTCTACACGTGATATCCTGTTCCTGATAGGTACTCCATTGCTTCTCTATGTCCTTGTCAATTCTGAGGTTAGGGCAACTTAGCATTGTAGCATGGACCAAGAACATGGAAAAGAGAGGCTCCCACCTTCTGTGGATTTCCCATTCTGTGGATGGCATTTTTGAGAGGCGCATGATATTTCCTGGGTCTGTCACAGTGAAATAATTGTGCCCACTTCTGACGTCCATCAAGCCCAGGCCCTTGGCTTCCATCAGCTAGAACTTGAGGAATGAAATTCCATCCCCACTCTAGGATACTGAGATGATCCAGAAATTATGATACCTGTTCCTATGTACATGCATAGAACAGACATTTGAGGGCTGAAAGAGTTATTGTGACAGAAGACGTAGGAAGCATGACCTGTTGTCTGGGCTGGGAAAAGTGTCATTAGTTTCCACTAACACAATCAAGGTTCTGTACAACCTAGGGTTGTCCCCCAAACCCAGCCAAAACAGAAAACCAAGCAAGAGAAAACCTGTTTCCAATCTCTCTTCACAAAGTCTTGACCTTAATAGGCAGACGAGCATGTTCCAAGAGGTCCCTATCAACACTCAGTGCAAGACTTCCTCTCTAGGTCTTCATCACAAGATGTGTACACTTCTTGAGGCTGGGAAGAGTTCATGGCCTAGAAAGGTAACTTGATAACTCCATACACTGAATGAATAAACAAGGAGAAAAGACCATGTAGCATTAAGCTCACCTGAGAATTCTCAGAATCTCAGCCCTGCTCCCATTTATTGAATCCAAATTTATATTGTAATAAGACTTGAATTTGACAAGGTCTGGAGACTGTCCAATAATTTGTCACCCTTAAAGGAAAGGTTGCAGCTCATTATTTGCTCACATTTCAGCCTCTAGAATGTGGGCTCCAGGAGGTATCTTTGTCTTTAGCACTGTACCCGTAAGCCCTCAATAATACCTTTGAATAAATAAATGCTCCTCCGACTTATTTCTTATGATCTATATGTACGAGACTGTCTGATTACTTTTTCCTGGAGGAACCAAAATCCTTTTAGTTTGCTCATGTAATTGGCAGCTTCTTCTAAGTCCAGCCTGTGAGGTGTCTTTGAGGCTAACCTCAAGATTAGCCACACATTGAAGCTCAACTCAAGCCATGGGACAAATTTTTACTTTTGCCTCTGCATTTTTAAACCACTTGGAATAACTTCATATTGTTGTTACAAGCTCATAGCACAGAACCAGGACCTATCTTGTTTAGTACTGTTGAACAAGCAAGTGTAACAGTCTAGAACTTTTTCTCAACATAGCCATGACTCAGCCTGTGTAACACTATTGAATTTTCTCAAACAGAGCCACCACCCAGATTATGAAGCACAATTAAATGTCCTATCATCATTAGTTACAGTCTTGACTGTGATTCAAATATCAGGGATAATAGAATCTAACCAACTCAGTCAACACTTTTTGAAATAGAGTGAATGTGTCTAGACTTGTCTATTTTTTGCAGGCCATCATGAAACCAAACTATTATATGATGAGAAAACAGGGAAGCCACATTTTTTTTTGCCAGTCCTAGACTTGAGTTCAGGGCCTGAGCACTGTCCTGGGGTTTTCTCAAGGCCAGAGCTCTACCACTTGAACCACAGCACCATTTGTGGCTTTTTCTATGTATATGGTGCCAAGGAATCAAACCTGGGTCTTTATGCATGCTAGGCAAGCACTCTACCACTAGGCCAAACTCTCGGCCCCCAGAAGCCAACATTTCAAGAGGCCTTTATTAAAAGGCATGCATCTGCAGATAAACTCTCATCTCAAATACCTGCAACCCCACAATTATGCTGTCAGCAAACTAAGCATGAGAGCCAGAAAGGAAAGAAAAAGCAGAAAAGCAATAGAACAAACCAGACCAGAGCCAATGGATAGCTGAAGTAGGATGCCATGGTGACAAGAAAAGAGCCAGGAGACAGAAGACAGGACATGAACAGGGAAATGTGCCACGGCATAATGGTGTCTGAGCTGGTCAGGGCCTAAATAGGATCAAATCTGGGGCAGGATTACAGGATGCTTGAGAGTTGATGATCCAAGAGGAGCAGGTTCAGTAGACCACTGTCCAAGTCCCCACCCCTGCCTCAAGGCAGTCAGGCAGGCCCATCACCTGGGAAGTGGTACTTGCCTGCCTTTACCATGAAGACAAGATGGTTCCAATTAAATCCAATACCCCATCATCTACCTACCACATGGCCAAGACAATGCCTGTTAGATTCAGCACCCCTACTTCAAAACCAACCAACCAACCAGTTCCAAGATGATCGGATAGAAAGGAGGTTGAGAAAGTGAAGGCTGAACAGGATTTGGGCAAATTTAAGTTGTTTCATCCTCTTCATGTACAGTTTATACAATAAGTCTCAACAATGGAATACACATTAATGGTAGCTCAACATTCCTACTTGGGGTTACAGGCCCCTCTCCTAATCTGGAATTTTGACCTTGGCCAAAATTCTGTCCCTACTGAAAGGCTACTCGCTATGCCTATGTCAGTCTTCCTCAAAGGCTGTCTCCACCTACAACAGTTGCTTATCTATCATCACCCTCCTCTTTCCATTCTATCAAAATGTTTTTACTTTCCCATTTTTCTCCAACTAGGGAGCATGATAGCCCAATAGAAATAGCATGGATTTTGAAGTCATACTTTAGAAATCACCGGTTTGAAATTCAAACCATGTTCCCCGATAGCTTAATGATGTGGAGTGATTCATTTAACATCTTTACATCTCTGTTTATCCTCTGTTGAATGTATTACATTTTCTCCAACACTGGGACCATGATTTGTGAGTGATCACTTCCCTTGTCCATACCATCAACCTCTGCTACTTCTGTCCTCAGGGGTCTCTAGAAATTAGGCCTGCTAGGGAGTGGGGGTATTTGGGAGATTACTGGTATCCACTTTACCTCATATGTGAGATTAGAAAAAAACTCCTTCTCAATCTTTTGTCTCTCCACCACAGAAAACACACCAAGTCAAACCAACT